>NC_072732.1:54509980-54564400 GCF_026930045.1 Uloborus diversus
GGAAATTTATTGAAGTTTCTGGATTGAATGAACGTTTTTGCCTGAAATGCATAGTTATGTTTAAAATTGGGGATGAATGAGAGAAATTTCTAATTTTGATTTTCACTCTAAAAATATTGCTTTTTAAAACAACAATAAATGTTCAAAATAGAGTGATTTTTCTTACATTTTTATTTTATACATGAAGCTTCATTGTTTCTGAGTAAATGTTTACAGTGATTTTCTTCATTCAATGAATATTTTTATTTTTTTAAATTAAAATGCTTTCCAGGGATTAATTTGTCCCCTCTGTTACAAATTTTTAAATAAGTTTATCTTATGCTGAAACGTTTTTACTAATTAGAAGAAATATAGCCGTAACAGAGGGGACATGGATGTGTAACATAGGGGACACAGCACATAGGGGACATGTCCTCTGTTACAGCTTGACATTAGACTTTTTATTAAAACCTCACTTGCTGACATTGTTGACAAGGAAATCTAGGAATGTATATATGGGTAGTAACATCTTGTTTAAACCAGTTTCCTCAGTGTTTGATCATATCAGGGTTCGCATGCTCCTTACAAACTCCTGCTTATTACGAAAATAAAATAACGGCCCTTAAATTCCTGAAATTTTACTACTGTCTCCTTACAAGCACCTTATTTTGGATTCTGAATCAGCAACCTTAAAGTTCTTCTTCTCTACTTTAAAGTTATCTTTCCTTAAGTTCAGATAATCCCGAAGACAGTGGAACAAATTAATCTATTTTACTCTAGGGGATTTGGGCAGAGAAACTGACATTCTCGTTCTAAGGGGCCATTCATTAATTACGTAAGAGTCCCGAGGGGGAGGGGGGTCACAAAAATCTCTACAAACCCTTACCTGGGGGGGGGGGGTCAAACCCATCCTTACGTAATATTTTCTAATTCGATATTTTATATTTGAAATCTCGCTGTCAAGTAGTTTGGAAGAGATCATATTTCCTTTGCTTCTGGAAGATAAAGAACGTATTAGGATGAGCTGTTTTTTACTTCTAATAGTATAAAATATAATTAACAAATCGCACTTTTCATGGCATATTTCATTTTTAATTAGTATCGCATCATACGAAAAATAAAAATCTTTGATTTACGTCTAACTGGAAGTTTTATTGCAATTGATCCTTTTGTAACAACATTTTATTATTTTGAAAAACGAAATGGAATCTTACGTAAGAATAGGAGGGAAGGGTTCGAAAAATCTTACGTTCCCTTACATAGGGGGAGGCGTGGGGGTTAAAAATTGCCAAAATCATCCTTACGTAATTAATGAATGGCTCCTAACAGCTTATCATCCCTTTTTCACCATTAAGATTTTGATGCCACTTGGAGTCCATGTGGGCAGGCCTGTCTGCCTCAATCTGATTACAAAAACCTTAAATATTGTTCCTTCTAAATTCCTTGATTTTTAAAAATTTAGCGTGTTGTTTTATGTACAAAGAAAAATTTTCGGAGACTCATCTATCTCATCACTTTACAATAATGAGCTTTAGTATTTTGCTACGCAAGTACATGATGTTTCAGTCCTCAAAAGATTACTGTATTAATCACAATTCTTCTTTCGTTAAACTTCAATTTGAACCGTGAAGTTGGCGGCAAGTTCGGTAGTTTAAAAAAAGTGTAAATTACTTTTTAAAAAACTGTACTTAGTTTTTTATTCCCTGTTGCTTTTTATATCATCCAACTGTAGAATGAATACGGAAATGAACTGCTTTTGATTTGTGAAGCAACTTGGAATGAATTAGACATGTATTTTTTTTTTCTAGAATTTTCATGTCTTACTAATATTTTTCGATCTTCGAAATTTCAGTCTATTTTGAAGATTAAAATACTTTTTATGATTTTTACTTTCTTCTATATCTAATATATAGAAGAAAGTATTGGATTCGTGCAAATTTTCGAATTTCGAATTTTGACGGATTCGAACGTTTTGAGGTGTGCTGAGTCCATTTCGACCATTTTTGGAAAATGTCTGTCTGTCTGTGTGTGTGTGTGTGTATGTATGTGTGTGTGTATGTATGTATGTGTGTGTGTATGTATGTGTGTCACGTCTGTGTGTGACCAGTTTTTTGTGGCCGCTCTACAACAAAAACTACCGCATGAAATCGAACGAAATTTAGTACACATATGTGCCCCTATGTGAACTTGTGCCCATTAGTTTTTGGCGCGAATTCCTCCAAGGGGGGTGGAGCAATGGGACGTTTTTCGAGTTACGCGTGCTTGCTATTCCTCAGGAAGTTACTGGCGGAATCAAACAAAATTTGGTCCATATGTTGGTATTAACAGGAACAGGTGCTGATTCAATTTTGGTGTCAATAACTCAAACGGGGGTTGAGCTGTAGAACGTTTTTTGTCGTCAATTGTGACTGCTGTATCTCAAGAAATAATGAACGGAATGAAAGAAAAATTTATCGGCAAGTAGCCCTTAGTGGGTATAAGAACTGATTTTAGTTTTGTGTCAACAGCTAAAAGGGGGGTAGCGCAATCACCCGTTCTTTTTTTCCATTTTGAGTGCCCTATCTCAAGAAGTAATGCTACGTTCTGGTTGAAATTTGGAATATATGTGAATCCATATGTAAACAGGCTTTGGTTCTATTTTAACGCCGATCGCTCCAAGAGGTGTTGATTTTTTTTTTTTTTTTTTTTTTTGCGAATAAAAATATTTTTATTAATGCAACAATAAGAAAGATAAATCGTAATAGATTGTCTTCTGCGTATTTCTCGTGATTTTAATTGTATGGAAATGATAGGAAATATTATCTCAATGATTTAAAATTTTTAACTGTTGCCATTTTATGTTTGTTAACAAATAAAATATTTGTAATTAATTCAAGCAAGGCTTTTAAAATAACTTTCAATTTTCGCTCTTTGCTTTGCTTTTGCAATAATTCAGACATTGGGATAGTCGTCAAGTTTTTGCATGTGTAATTTTGTTTTTGTTGGGAATATTGCTTCCTCGTCAAGCATGGGGAGGGATCAGAAAAAGGAAAAATATAGAAGAAAGTTTCGTGATGGCCACAACATACTAGTTTTCTAAAAGATCCCTAATATTTGGACTGCATTTCCTCTAGTTCCATCTCATATGAGTAAAACTTTATTTATAAACATGTCAAAACTGAACATAAGCTTCACCAAAAATTTCTCCCCCCCCCCCCCCCCAGGTTAATGGCATACCTCTTCAAATGTTACAAAGCACCCTTCTCCCAAAATGAGTACAAAAACCCTCTAAAAAGTTCCCTCTTTAAAATTTCAATGGTGCAAATCGCACCAATGCTCCCCCCCCCCCCACTGATGGGCCCATGATAATGATGCACAGCATGTGTTCAGTTGTCATCTAACATAACAGCCCTGTTACCTACACCAACTTTAAAGAACAGAAGTCATTTTTAACTTTGACATTTTGTTGTAATGCAGTACAATTTCGTAAGCTGTCCCCTCTGTTACATCTCATGTCCCCTCTGTTACTCTATTTTTCATCCACTATAATATTAAAATCTGTTCGCGTCCGTCTGTCTGTCTGTCTGTCTGAAGATCGATCTTCTCGAGAACCACTGCGAATCGGGAGTCAAACGAGATACCGATCAATTCGAAATTTTCCAAAGAAAACAATAGGACCAATCTCATAATTGTACGACTTTAATTAGCGGAGATATTAATTAAAACGTTAATTAACATAACGCTATTCAGGAATTTTTATTTCTTTCCTGTTGCCATTTTGCATATGGGTGAGCAAATAAAATTCTAATAATTGTGTCAAAAGAGATTTTTTTTGGCTGCTGTCCAAATCTTAAAATAACGTTTCCATCTAGAATTTCATTTTTAATTAGTTTAAAATTGGTTGCCCTATTCGGATATTTATCGTCTGTCCTTTCTTATTTTTTCACATTCAACGTTCTTAACTCTTTTCAGTATATGAAAAATGTTTCTTTAGTAATGTTTATTGATTGAAGTGTAAGTTTATCATTCACCGGCCTCATATTTGGGTACATTTAGGATGTGCGACTAATTATGTTTATTTTGTTGGACTTTTTTCCGTCACATGGGTGAGTTTTCGAATTGTAATAAATCTCTTTTTCCTTCCTGTTTCGATTTTTGCAATACAGTTTGTATCGTTAAAAGAACACGTTAAATTAAGATTGTTTGGATTTCTTTAAGTGAAACAGAGCTGAACAAAAAAGATTGTTTTTAAGGATTTTAACTAAAGCTTAATTGGAATCTGATGGCTTGATATTAAATTAATGCTTATTGGTATTTAATAAGTCTTAGTGCTTTAGTTTCACGTAATCAACAAAAAAGTGTGTGTCATTTTATGTAAAAAGCTGATTGTAATTGTACATTTAAATATTTCAGATATATTCTATCAGATTTAATTCAGTTTAAAGTGAGCACAGATTATAGTTGAGAATGCATATATTTTCATCTTTTGTGCTAATTGAAAATACTCATAACTTGTATTTATATAAAATGAGGTTTTTATTTAAACATTTCTATGGGTGATATTGTTACTTTGAAATATTCTGATTTAGGAAAAAAATACCAAGTTTTTTTTAAACAGCTCCAATTCGCAGACTTTTACATAAATTTTAGTGCTTGTCAAATTGTGTTGACATTTTCTGCCCCCTCTGTTACCTACCCATTTAATTTAATTACGGAGGTTAAATGAGAGTGGAATTTCAATTTTAGGTTAATTTATTAAGCATTGTTCTTTAAAATGTCAGATTTTTCTGCATATTTTGACTTCCTTTTACAAAAAAGGAAGTATTGCATTCGCGAAAAAATTTTCACTCAAAAATCGGCCTTAATTTCCATTTTTCTCACCCCCGAATGAATGTTGAGTTGTTTTTCGACCCGATCACGCGTGGATATATGCCTAGGAACGTACAGAGACCCGAAATATCCATATTGACGACCCCCGAGTTAATTACCACGAATTTTCTCGTGACGTCCGTATGTACGTATGTATGTGCGTATGTATCTCGCATAACTCAAAAATGGTATGTCCTAGAAAGTTGAAATTTGGTACGTACACTCCTAGTAGGGTCTAGTTGTGCACCTCCCCTTTTGGTTGCATTCGGGTGTTTCTAAAAGGGTTTTTTGAGTCTTTTGGTCGCCACGTTTTGTCTCCAACTTGGCGATAAATTTGGCGATTTTTTCTTTTTTTTTAAATTTGGTTTCAATTTGTCCACTGCTGGTGATATTTAGAGGGTAAACAATTGAATCACATTAAAATTGCCAATAATGGGGAAATGACATTAAATTGGACTAAAAGGAAGTCATGTGATGCACACATCAGCTCGTTCTTTTCTTTTCTTTTCCTTTTTTTGTCTTAGAAAGGTTTATAAATTTTTTAAAGCAAAATCTGTGTTTGATGTCCCCTCTGTTACGCTTGGAACTAGCCTATTATTTTAATTTTCTATCCAGAAGTCATGGGATCATGCCATTATCCCATATGAGGCAGTGAGAAGCAAAGAGGTGCAAGTGGCAAAATTGAAAATTTGGAGATAACCAGCACAAATGGCAGTTGGACCTCTCCTCTGTCTTGGGGTAAGAGATAGTACTAGTAGCCCTAGTAGGTGTCGTTGTACAGCATAATTTAGAATGTTTTTGTAATGAAAGTTTACCTAAGATCTGAAGTTTAAACCGATTTACTCGAAACTTTAAATAGTCCACTTACATCCCTTTGCTTCTCACTGCCTCATATGGAAAAGTCAACTTTTTCGGTATGGGATAATGTATGGGATGAGACTTCCGCATTGGGGGAAAAAAAAAATCTATTTGTCCTATGTTTTCTTTACTTCTTACTTTGTATACAGGGTGTTCCGTTTTAACCTGCAAGACTTTTATTTTCGCAACCGTTAGTCCTAGATGTATACTTCCAATTGCAAAAATGTTCAAAATCATGCGTTAAGATATTGAAAGTTTCAAGTAAAAAATGAGTCAAAAAATACGAAATTTAGCATTTTATACGAGCCCTAGGTCCCCTAACAAATCTTTAGAGAAATAATCTCCATTGAAAATTATTACTGACACAAAAAACTTGACATTTGTGCGACCAAAACTCAAGGAGATATTCCAGGTCAAAATTTTAAGGGACCATACAGAAGATGAGATTGGAACTTATCTCCCTTTCAGAAGAATGACAGGTCGTCAAAGTAAGAAAAACAAGGTATTTATATTTTTCATTGCTATTCAAAAATAAATGCAAACGTTATGCCATGATACGAAAACACACACTGATAAACCTCGAACAATTTGAAAAACCACACTCTATGCATACATATAATTTTAAACACTTGTTAACCGCTATATTTTCCCCCAAAAAGTGTTATTGACGGCGAGTGAAAAGTGGTGTAAGTCACAAAACGCTGCGTTTAATATCTCGGTGAATATTGCTCGTACTAATTTCAAACTTTTTGTGTTGGAGTCATTTTTCGAAGGAGATGAGTTCCCTAACTATAATTTAGGTGACCTGAAGCCCATATAAAAAGTTAAATTTTGTATTTTTTGATTTATTTTTATTTCCACTTCAAACTTTCAATATCTTAACTATGCATCTGATTTTGAACATTTTTGCAATTGGAAGTATTCATCCACGACTAACGGTTGTGAAAATAAAGGTCTTGCAGGTTACGACGGACACACTGTATAATCACATTAAAAATGTTGATAAATCAATTTTCGTTGTTAAATTTCTCCGCTCCAATCCAGGAAGGAAAATGAAAAAGAAAAAAGAAAAAGAGTTCCCTTTTTCATCCGTCGGGTGTCATTAACGGCTAGTCCATTAAAGATCTGTAGCACATCTGAGATTTCTAATCTTACATTTTCCAAAAATGTTTCAACGGAAATCTCTTCCGTTCCGTATGAGCCCGCTTCCCGCCATCGATTTTCGACACCCCTGTTCCTTTTTACCTGCACCCCCACAGCTGGGGTCATGCTTACTGAAAAAAATCGATGACTTCATGAGGCGGAACTTTCCTTCATTGGTTGATCAACCAGTGAATGGATACGTATGAAAGAGGGTGGTTCTGGAGAATTATTTAGTTGTTTGTTTCGCTTTTGAACTCCAGTTTCGCAATTTTTTCTCGATTCTGAGTTGAGCGGAACACCTGGGTTATTTTGTAAAACACGTAATTTCTTTATGCCCCCCCCCCCCTCTCAATTTTATGAGCTACAAACAGCACACTTTCGGTAAAAGATTTTCTGGATTGAATTAGGAGGTATGTGGCTTGCAAAATGGACGAGCGGTCAATATAAAAACTTCAGAAAATGCATTACCGAAAGTTTAGTGATGAAATAGCAGAATTGGGTTTTCAAAATACATCATGCTCGTGGAAATCGCCGGAAGAGCAAATTTTGCTACTTCTACGTTGTCCGAGGAAATTGTGGGATACGCACAGGGGTGGGAGATCACGGGAGGTCACTATGACTTCCTAAAAATTTCCTTATTCGGCACACTTTATCTGTCGATTCGGAAAATTTAGAAATAGCATTCCGAAATTGCATTTTTATTCTTCTTAAATTATGATGAGGCTATGCTTATCATAGTTTAAGAAGATTTTATCATTCGGTTAAATTCGGAATTTCATTCGGCAAATTGGAAATTTTCCCCCCTCCCAAAAATTTTAGTTCAAAATACCTCTGGAAACGCAGTGAGAAGGTCAATATTACTTAGTTATAGCAGTTGAGATTTAAAAATCCCATAAAGTATAGTACAGTCCTTAATGACTTTGGTGGTACGAGATTCTTGATTTGCACACCTTCACATTAGGCCACTGGCATAACAATAACCTACCTTCTGAGGAAAGGAGGTTGAAACAGTACTTACATGCAAAAAGACTACCATAGATTGGCAGTGTGACTTCTTAAACCCATGGGTTTTGGGAGGGTTACCCCCCTCCCCAAGGACGCAGCGACGGATCCAGAAAGGTTTCAAGGACGGGGCGGTTGATTTTTCAACTTACCTATTACTACGTATCTAATTTATACATGCTGGGGGTTGGTGGGAGGGGGGAGGGAGGCTGCCACAGCATTTTCAGCTAAAGCAACTAAAATGTAGAAGTTTTGCCAATGAGGTCCTTGAACCGATTCCTTTTCTTTTCCGTTGAAAGAGGTATTTTAAAACTGCGTTTTTACAACTTAAATATTGAAATAATTCCGTTGGACTGCTTTGAAACCCTGTCCCCCTAGCATCATCGAAGGTAATCTAAAATTGTGCTTTATGGAACCTCAGTTTCGAAAAAGTATTGGAGGAAAGAAATTGAACCCATTATTTCTCCTATCTCTACCTGAGGTGTCTACAACCGCGTTTTTAGGACTTAAGGTTTGCAAAGTGGCCAGGAGAAGACCCCGTATCATCGCTAAACATAGTCTGAAATTGCCTTTTTGAAACTTCAACGGCGAAAAGTTTCCAGGAGGGAGATTCGAACCTCATTCCATTCCTTAACGCCATCAAAAAAGGACTACACTTGCGTAAACGGACTTCAATTTGGAAAACATTGCCGGTGCAAGGTCCCTCAAGAGAGGGGCGATCGCCCTTATCGCCCCGCCCTTGTATCCGTCCTTGCTGCGCCACCGCATCAGGCTCAAAAATTGAATTCTTTTACCTGGCGCAGCGTAGAACCTGTTTCTAGACTCGTTGCTGTGTGTAAAAAAGATTCTTTGGTTAATTAATTTTAATTTTGAGCTTGATGACGATTTAATATTAAATGGTCATTCAGTATAAGGTTGCATACCAAATTTCAAATGAATTCGCACACTCAAATGAGAAAATGAAATACCGATTACAAAATCCATATCAACTTGGCATACTGACAGTGTGAGTTAATATAAACGTGATAGTAAAAATTATTGCTGAATATGTATTCAAATGTGAAATTAACCGCACCTGTGATGAAAGTGAAGATTATTTCTTCTATAAATATAGTCGCAGACAATGAAACGAAAAAGAAGTAATGGTGATACCAGGCGTTACCGTCGCAACAGAGACGTTGCAAGGCCGCAGAACAACTGTTGCGACGGCATCGTACCAGGGAGTCATACATAGTCCACTTCTCGATTGTTGACTTCGTCTTCGGACGAATGCAATTCAAAACTGACTGCATTGCAAAACAAAGAGTAACCGGGTTGCTCTTCTGGAAGCTACATTGTTTGTTTGCAATTTTGCACGTGGTGTATTTGTAAAATAGTAATTGATTTTTGTAGTTTGCCGCGTGCCAACAATCGTGAGGTTAACTATAACAGCACTACGTGGTTTACAGTTTTCGTGAAAAGAGACTGTACTTCTAAAAACAAGCCTGCATGTTTTTCATTTTCATTTATTATGCTTATTGTAAATAGGACGTAATTTCTATCGAAAGAAGTGCACGAGCCTTATAGTCCTCACTACTTATTTTTACACGTAAATAGCTGGAATTTCGCCCAAAATTATAAAATTTGCATAAAACAGAAAAGATGTGCTGGAGCTCTGGGCTGGATTTATGATATTGTTTTGCCCAAGGCCAAACGCTTTTTCGAGGCTCCGCTGTAGTAAAACCTTACAGTTGGCTAAAACAATTTTTATCCATGGGGGCCCCTAAACAACGGGGACCCTAGGCCACGACCTAGAGTTGTCCTTTTCGCCAATTCGGTATCGGCCATGCAGGAGCTTAGCTCCCGTGAGCTTCTCTGCAACTTAAACTATGCTTCAAAGTACCGTAAAACGGGGGAACATTGCTCGTCTAAGGATATCATTGCTCTAAAAAGTGTAAAAGTTTTTTTTAAATTAATTTTTGGTCTCGAATTTACAACTTGCCCACCTTTTTACTGTTATCTTCTACCTAGTTGAAAGAAATTCCGCATTGTCAACCACTTCGTCACTGAAGTCCTCGAAAATCACTGAAAACTTTTTGGAGCAATGTTCCCCTGTTTTACCGTATAGGGTTTTTTCTTAGCAAATTGACTAGCATTATTCCTGTTCACACTTATCGAATGAGCATGCACTGGAAAATACGGTAGAGGAGACTTTTTTTTTTTGAATTTACAAACTTTCTCTTAATATCTTGTAAGAAAGGCAGTACCTCGGTTTTCTGCTGTCTACGTTTCGTTTTGCGTCTTATCAAGATTCTATAACCGCGGTCAAGACTGATATTCAGCTATAAGCCGATTTCATTCAGTCATTTAACATTCATCATTTGAAGATTTCATTTCAGATTTCTCCTATTTCTAGAGAAAAGTTTAGATGTCTGCTTTAGATTTTTTCGGATGGAGTAGCAACTTTCGTGGAGGAGTCGTTGATCTTTTTCAATGACAATCTCGACGAATGTCGATCGTGATTTGACGAGGGACAAAGTGATTACCCACTCACAGCTCTCAACTAAGGTAACCAAGGATGTACACATGTTTAAGTGATTTCCGAAGGGTACTCGAGCGTTGCTAAGACCAGATGTGAGAGACGAATTTGAATGAAAAATCCATTTCATCTTGTGAAGTGTGACGTAAATTGTGCGATGGTGTAGCGACTGTACTACCCGAGGGCTGTTCCGATTGTATCAGTCGCATAAAAATAAATCAACTGCGTAGGAGTTTTGTGACTTCCTTTACATTATATCATTAAGTAACTTTTTACTACTCTGTCGTACAAGAGCAGAACTAATCATGTTCTGAAGATAACGTAAAACAACTTGTCTGGAATCTAACGTCCATACCAAATCGCCTTCCTCGGGTACGTCGTAATGCTACAGGGTTATTACAAATGATAGACCCAATTTCAAAAATTTGTATTTATTTAAGGATCAATTCTAAATATATTCACATTTGTACATATATATACAGTCGAGTCTCGACTTACGAGAGGGATGCGTTCCAAGACTCCTCGCGTAAGTCGAAATTTCGCGTTGTAGAAAAGGGTATGTATACACATTTTTTGAACCATACCACAAATCTTTTTAGACATATATAAACACCCCTCAAACTGATTTAAAGCATTCCTCAACTATACATTAAAGTTTCTTATAATTAAGAATTGTACTTATACTTTACTTAAAAAAATAAAAAGCTGCTTCATTCAACATAAAAACTGTTGAGATACATAAAATAAATGATGAATAGCAGGGAAATAAATAAATTAAAACTACATGGTACGTACATCACTTATATTTATTGTCCTGCTACCGTCGACGTACTTTTTAGTTGTTCAAGCATAACAAATATATCTTAGGCTTTTTTTTGCCAGAAACTTTCCTTCCTATCTTTACAAATTTTAGAAGAAACAGTGCACTAAGGTGCCATTTTATTTCATCAAGTTTAATATTTAGAAAGAAACAAAGACGCCGAGTAGTTACTTGATGCACTAACAAAGCGATGCGTGGACTAGTATGGTGAAAGGAACTTCCGCAATCAGAAACATTATAAGGATAAAATATATTAACGAAATCAATATTTAGAACCCAATAACGAAACCGATACTTCCTTCCAAAAAAATTCGCATTGCGAACGAGGAGTTCACGTTAGCCCTAAAATTCGTTACTCGGGAAAAACTCGCGCAAAAGCCATTTCGCGTAAGTCGAATCGCGTTGTAGCGGGAGTCGACTGTATATATATATATATATATATATATATATATATATATATTCACAAATATATGTATTCACAAATGTGACTGATTCTCACATTGCTAATACTCTTTGTGAGTATTTTAAGCAAAATATGTCATTACATTTTGAAGATAAAAACTTAGTTGAAAGATATAGCATAACATTAGGACACAAAAGTTAACGAATTGGGAAAATCACCCATATACCGTTAAGTACAATATTAATTGAATTTGTTGCTTCAAAGTATTGCCATCGATTTGGTTCTTGTGTGAGAACTCTCTCCAAAATGCAGCTTATATTCAAACAAACATGACAAAAAATTGTAAAGCGCTAATTAGTTCAAAAAAAAAAAAAAAAAAACATAAAAAAAATATAAATTCAAGTTCCAATATTATCAACGAAACACAACAACTCACTCCAAATCAGGCAGGGAGAAGCAAAGGGATGTAAGTAGACAATTTCAAGTTTTGAGTAAAGCGCATTTAAAAATAAGGTCTTAGGACGGCTTTCGTTGAAATATTTTTCACTTTATTTTTTTCATGGGGCAAAGTGAAAAATGAAATATTTTTGTAATAGAATATTTTTTATTCGAATATAAAACATATTTTTAATCAAAAGAATCAGTAAATAAAAGGTTGAATGAATGAATGAAAATAAATAATGAAACAATATTAACGAATAATTAGATGAATAAATCAATTAACATATGAAGTAGCAAAAAGCAAAGGGACGTAAGTGGACATTATCAAGTTTTGTGTAAAACGCGTTCAAAGATAATGTCCTAGGTATTCTTTCTTTGAATTTTTTTCTAAATCATGCTGTATAACAGCACCTACCAGGGCTACGAGTACTATCTCTTACCCCAAGACAGAGGAGAGGTTCACCTACCATTTGTATTAGTTATCTCCAAATTTTTAATTTTGCCACTTATATCCCTTTGCTTCTCACCTGCCTCAAGTTATATTAACTGTAGCTAGGATTGTAAATGAGCGCCTTCTCTAAAACAATGCTGCCCAATATTTTACTGCCCGAGTGACGCACCTCAGATTAAAATGATTTTCGTGGACCAGAGCACATATAAAATTTCGAAATTAGAAAATAAAATAAGTAACATTTAAAAGACATGGAAAATGAGAGGAAATTAAAAACCGAAAATTGTTGTTGTCATTATGCTTCTTTTATTAAATGCATCTGTTTTTCAGAAACCAATTTCTGAATAGTTGGCTCCAAATTTGTGACATTGTCATTCATCATGCTTTTCGATTTGTAACATTAAGGGTCTTTTCACGGTATTTTGGACAATTATGTAGAGTCCATAACGTGACTTTTTTAGCCATTCGCAACTCCAATAAGCTAAAGGGGGCGCTGCAGCTACTGTCTAATGGCTAATGAAAAAGGTAAAACAAACAAATGCCGTAGCTTATAACTTGCTTTGAAGCTTAATGAACGTCAGTAATTTTTCATCGTGTTTGTGGGAAGCTTTCTTTTCTATTCGTCTGAAATTACATTACACCACAAACTGTTTGAAGCCTGTAATTTGGTTTTTCATTTACATGAAAAAAAAAAGCGAAGCGGACTTAATAACATTGGCTGAACAGGGCCATGCTGAAAAATTACTGCTTTTCCTTAACATAATTCCACATAATTTATTGAAATAACCTTGTTATTACAGCATCTAACTGAATTGGACAGTTATGCAAGTAAATACTCTTGAAAATATTTATCGTAGAACGGATTCGCAACTCCGATAAACTATAGGGGGGGGGGGGGGCTACAGCCACTCTCTAATGGCGAATGAAAAAGGTTAAACAAACAAATGCCGTAACTTATATCTTGCTTTGACGCTTAGTGAATGACTAATTTTTCATCGTGTTTGTGGGAAGCTTTCTTTTTTCTTCTTCTGAAATTACATTACACCACAAACTGCCTGAAGCTTGTAATTTACCCCAAAGAAAACACGTGGAATGTTATGTTTTACCTTTTTCGGCAGTATTGTTAATCACCTCAAGGTAGCGTATTCGAGCTCTGGAGTTGCGAATAACTATTTAATTTACCGTTTGATTCCCACAACTTTTTATTTTGAGTTTGTCCTACCAACACACGAGCTCAAATTTAAATAATATGCTTATCAAACAGTAAATTAAATAGTTATTTCAGAAAAAGTGTCATGTTACGGACTCTACATTTGTCTAAATTAATGTGAAATGGCCCTGAAACAAAACAACGGGCCACACGGAGCATCTTCGTGCGGACCGTAGGTTGGACACCACTGCCCTAAAACAAACACTTAACGTAGTCCTGATAAAGTATTGCATGCTTTTGTCAGTGAATAATCCTCATCAATTCGAAAAGAAATACAAAAATTTTCCACGAAAAGTACCTTGTTTTAAAAGTTGTCACTCGCAGAAGCCTAATGAAAAACCATTATCATTGCCAAGCTTAGTTTAGTTAGGAATTAGTTTTTTTCCCCTTGTGCATTCTTTTTCTCCTTTTAGAATATACAATTTAGAATATCTCTTTTTCGTAATGCTAACCTAGAATAAAAATTTGACAATCTATGGAAACAAAAAACTGCGCCGCGATTTCTATTTTCGTCATGATGTCTGAAAATAAACTTTGGTAAGTTTATTTTCAACGTTTTTAAGAGTTCAAGAGCTATTTCATCGCTTAAGCATCATCCCAAAATTAAATGTACTATTTGTGGAAAAATTTAGCTAGGAGAAATTGTGCGGTAACTACAAAAGCTAGTTTGGATTAAGGTCAATGGTTTCGTAACATAGAATGACATCATGATATAAGTTTGTGTAATGTTTGTAGTATAAGTACAAAAATAATTAAAATTTAACTTAATTTTACTAAAATGATTGTTAAGAATTCATAATGGGGTCGTTTCCAAAATTTTAAAAGTATTTTTTTTTTCTGAAAGAGCATGTTTAAAAACATAGGATCTAACCATTTTTTAAATAATTTGTTTAAGTTTAATATTAAAAAAAAAATACTTAAATCGGTGCGCTTTTGTATTTTACGCTTCCGCCGATGACATCACAAAGATGAAATGCCATTCAATGTTGCCGTTCACAGTGCAAAATATTTAATTCGCATCTTTACTCATGTGTATTGGCAACGATATGGTTGATAGCAAGCTTGAGACGCAGTTTTAATTCGCTTCTTGATTTTCATAACGTGGAAACGCGGAAGAAAGATGCGCCAAATAGCATCATTTGTGACGTCATCAAGACCACACCTTCTTTGAAAAATTGGACATTTTAAAAAATTAATTAAAAAATAACTGTTGGGAAAATGAAAATATTTTCGGGGTCCATGTTATTTTTTTTACTCATTCTATCAATTTCAGCGACTAAAAGTAGAACTTTTGACTGAAGGAAATAACCCCATTATTTTAGTAAAATTATGTTAAGCCTAAACGGTCGAACCTCTGAACAACATAAATTATTAGTATTTTCTTTGTTTCACCAATCGTTCAATTTCAGTTTTAACTATACTTTTGAACCCGTGCAATGTTTTTTTTTTTTTTTTTTTTTTATTCTCGGCGAATATTTTAAACGTTGGATGTCAACTTCTTTGCATAATATTCTCGAACTTGGAACGATTACGTGAATATTTCAGACAATATTTAATGCTAGAAAACCCCCCGTCAAATTATGACGGGTGAAAATTGCTTCTACATTTGAACGAAGCAATTGCCTGTTTGGTGATATTTTGATAGTTGAAAATTTAACCCTAACTCCAGTGGATTAACCCTAAACTCCAGTAGATAGGGTTCATTGTTGACCCCTCTTTCGTTTCTCCATTCCCCTGAAATGACACAGTCTTACCAGTAAAACAGTTCAGCCTTGTCACAAATAAAGCCTTTCCCTGCATTTTAAACATTATCAAAACATGTTATCAAATTATCATGCCGTGGTGCGAGTTTCATTGTTGATGACGTCAGGAGCGTTACTCGATCGTTGTCTATTATATATGAGAATTTCGAGCTCTTGGTCTATAAGCACACTGTTCTGGACTAAGTGCATAATATTTTTGACTACATGGCATAAAACTTTGGACTAACAAGTGTACATTTATGTGGAGCTATTGTTTTGGGAAGAGATGTACAGCTTTTATGTGCTTGTCATAACATAATGTCTTTCAAAGAAAGGTACCGATGTATGTTGAACAGTCAATAAAAATGTGCATATTCCTACTTTTACGCTATGTTCAAGGTCTTGTCAAACTTAAATAGTTTCCTCGAACGACATTAATTTTATTGTTTTGACTGAATTTTATGTCTCGTGTTTTGGCTTAAATGACAGTAATTGTTAAGGAAAGTTTCGACTTGTTTAATTTTATGTAATAGCACTTATTTTTACAGTCGAATAAGTAGCTCTTTTTATTACAATTAGGCAGACATAAAACGCGATTTTTCTTTTTCAAAACTAATTCTAATTATTCAATAACTCGACAACTAGTCATAGTCATAGATATTTTTCTATCGAAGGGTATCTAATGCCACCCTTTGACCCCAAAATTCTGAAACATGTTTATCCCTAACAATTTTGCGATAAGTGACGATTTAGGTAAAATGGCAGCGGCTGCCCCTTAAATGTGGGCATTCTGACTATGTGGTCATGCTTGAGATCGCATGCCGAAAAGGAGATTCGCTCTCAAAAGGTAAATTATTTATAATTACATTAACGATTTTCGTTCTCTTCTGGGAAAGCTTCAAATGTCTTTTTATTTTGAAAAGGGAATAATACCTTAAATTTTAAATAAATCTAAATGTGTTTTTGATCTGAAAGTTTTGGACTGCCGTTTCCGGAAAACAATACATTCTAAAACTGAAAAATCGTTCAAAATAAAAAAAAAAACCTTTTGGAAATGATTTTAATTAATGATTTCTATGAATTTTGTATACATGTTTGGGGAGTTTTTACCCCGGGGGGGGGGGGGTCGAGCTGCCTTATAGTTTCAGAAAATTTCACTTTGTCTTCAGAAAATTTTACCTGGATAAATCTTTAAAATTTCAATCTGCATACTGTAAAAAAATTGTAAGGTTACCAGTATTAATGGGTATAACGTTACACGAATTCTGGAGTGTGTAGTATCATAATTTTAAAAACTCAAATTGTTGTAGGAACCTTGCACTAAGGTTTGTGTAAAGTGTCTCCTGCAGTCAGTAGAACTCAAACCGCATGCATAAAGGTCAGCATCGGCACAGACTCTTATTAGCGAAACGAAGACCGACCTTTCTGGTCAACAACTCTTGATTTGCAATCTGTCTGTGAGACTCGCGTTGTGGGTTCGGACACCACTCAGGTTATTTCTTCTCTTAGAGCAATAAAAATGTCTTGCTTGTATATTAAAATAAATAAATAATTAGAATAGATTGGGCGTGGAAAGAAATGAAGTTGAAAAATCTTTACTAATAATAAAGCTGGAAGTTTCTCTGTCTGAATATCGGGATCTCTGTTTGGATGTCTTGATCTCTGTGACGCGCACAGCGCCTAAACCGTTCGGCCGATTTTCATGAAATTTGGCACACAATTGGTATATAGCATGGGGGGTGTGCACCTCGAAGCGATTTTTTGAAAATTCTATTTTGTTATTTTTCTATTCCAATTTTAAGAACATTTTACCCAGCAAATTATCGTAACGTGGAAGAGTAAATTACGAAATTATCATAACTTGGATCCGTAACATGGTCGAGCAAATGAACATAGCAAATTGGCGAGAAATTCATCATCCATTATTTGTGAATATACAGGCGAACCAAGTGACCTTTTAATTTTCTACTACGGGCAAAGCCGTACGGATACCACTAGTATTGAATAAAACGAATGATTGAAAGCAAAATCTGTAAAGAAGGCAAGGGGTGCGCTATGCGCACTACAGAGATCCTGACAGAGAGAGATCCGGACAGAGAGACTTTCAGCTTTATTATTAGTAAAGATAACGAAGTTACTCCAGGTCAGTGGAGGTAGCTATGCTGCCACCGATTTAATGGGGGGGGGGAGTAAGGTTACACAATTTTTTTTACAGTGCAGGCTTGAGATCTCATACCAAAAGGAAAATTCAGTCTTAAAAGTGAGACTATTTTCCTTGTAAACATGGATTCTCTTCTGTAAAAGCTTCGAAAGTCTTTTTATTTCATTTATTTATCTTGGAGGAGAATAAATCCTTAAATTTACAGGCTCAAACTTTTTAAAGGTCCTAGCATTATCGTTGTTGTTGTTATTTTTCTCCCCCTCTTAAAAAAAAACATTTTGCTAGTTAAATAAAACGTAATCGAAGACTTTTTAACACTATATCAGTTGTGTGTTTGAAATGCAAGGATGCCCACGAAGGAGTCCATGATCTAGAGCGCGCCACTGAATATTTTCGGGACGTTATTTGAGAAGGTTTTGATTTTTCTTTTTTCTTTTTTTTTTTTTTTAAGAGGGACGTGAAGCTTTCGTCCAGAGGGTACACTCCGTAGCGTTTGGGGGGGGGGCGACAGTCACCCCTGTAATATAAAATAGTGTTTATATATTGTGATTGCCATATTTTTTGTTTTTCCGCACTAATAAGTAAAAGAAAAAGAACGAAAAGAAAGAAAAGTTTGCGCGAATTAACTGGGAGAGATTAAGTGATGGGAGAAACGCCAAATGAGAGCAGATTCCTGCCACTGTCGGATTTAGCCGCTACTGTCCTTTAGTCTTCAGTACTCGCGTGGGTCCAACGAGGTACGGGGAGACATACCATATCTCATGGTAAGCAAGGTTCACACATTAAGGGGTAAACTCCCAGCTGGGCTGACGCCCAGCACGGGAACCTTCCCCGGCGCAATAAGTGCCCGTCCGTAGCACTTAACGACTATCGACCGTCGCACCCAGTCGTGCGGGGGGCCCGCTACGCGGACCCCCCGGACGGTGGAACCTAAGGCTTACAGCTAAGTGGTGGGGTGTGTGCGGAGAAAAGTACTCGCGTGGGCTTCTACAAGCAGCAAGCAAACTGGTATTTATTTCAAGAAATGTTTTTTTTTCTTTTTTTTTAACATCAGCCATTTATTTGACAACCATTGTCTTTTGATAGAAGGCGAGGAAAGAGTTTTAAGGAATTTCGGGAAATTTGATGAGCAATTTTTGGAGAAATATGTTTAGGCCCGTAGCCAGGACCCGATTGACACAGTCTTACAGGTCCGTGAACCTGGGCACTAAAATAGCATAATTTTTCTTTCGTCTTTTTTCTCCCATTAAAGTTTTTAAAATTTATTATTATTATTTTTTTACACCTCACATAAAACATTTTTAGTGTACCATATTAATGAGATTAGTACAAAATACATTGGACATACATTACATAGGTTGGAATCTTTTCTTAGTTTTCTAGCACACAGCAGCATCTTTGAAAATGTATAGTTTTTCTTGTGAGAGGAGGGCACAGTAAAAAAAATATATATTTTTCTCTTGAATTTGTAGAAACAGTAGCAGTTTT
This sequence comes from Uloborus diversus, assembly GCF_026930045.1. Classification (NCBI taxonomy): domain Eukaryota; kingdom Metazoa; phylum Arthropoda; class Arachnida; order Araneae; family Uloboridae; genus Uloborus; species Uloborus diversus. The sequence continues at coordinate 54,529,045 of NC_072732.1, forward strand.
AGCAGTGGCGTACATAGCGCCCCCGTGAAGCGGAGGGTGCAAGAGATATGAGGGCTCACGCTCTGAAAAAATAACACTATGTTAAAATTAAAAAAAAAAATCCTCTTCTGGGGGATGGGCACACTTATAAATCTTCCGGGGGGGGGGGGGGGCACGTACCGAAGCCTATGTACGCTACTGAGTTTTAGAATCATTATTTCATTTTATACTTGTTCTGTAGTTTTAAGTTTTCTTTGCGATTAACTTATGTTAAATAATCATAACTTTTCTTATGATGAAAAATAAAACGGATTCTTAAAGGCTTACATATCTACTCTGTTACACGGAGTGGTCAAAAGATTTTAAAACCCATCATGAATTACTCACGTACCAACGTTTGATGCTTTATTGTACACAAATAAATGGAGAATAAATAAAATAAACATATTTTTAGTCGGTAAAATTCTTTTAAAATTGATAGCAAAATTTAAAAGTGTCGGAACATCTATTTTCGTGAGGATGACCCATTTCTTTGTTTCCCTTCAAACGTTGTCGCTTACGTTTGAAACATTTTCGGGACTCTTGGCTTGAACAACAATGAAATCTAAAGTAAAATGATCGTTTCCATGGTTACGAAATCGCTAGTTAATAGACAGAATTACCATCCTTGCTTTTCAGAAATTTACCGACGAAGTCAAGTTATCCGGAAGGGATTGGGCGGGAAAAATATAAGGAAATTCTTCAGGCTTTCTCAATAAATAATTAGTTTTCTGACAATTGAATTGCTATTTCATTGCTTAAATATTTTCATTTATGTTGAAAGGTAAGTCGAACAAAATCATTATACAAGCTATTAACATTCAAATTTCGGAATTGTAATTGCTTTCTTTGTCCTATAATAATTTTTAGAATGTTTGTTATTATCGTGTATTGGAGAATGCACTTAAACGGAAATTTCTTTTCGTCCTCGGATCGTTTTCACAAAAATAGTGCAAATCATGTCAAATTGTCAGAATTTTGTTTATCAAGTTCAATAACTTCAGCCAACTAATAAAATTATTTTATTGATTCTTCATTGATTTGTGTATAATGAAGTACAGGGCTGCGGAGTCGGAGGTAAAATGGCCAACTCAAACTCCTGGATTTTTAAACGTCCGTTTCTAACTCCGGCTTTTTTTTTCCTGTTTTTTCAATTTTTCCCCCTTATGAGAAGGGGGAAAAACCCAAAACAGTGATTGAAAGATTAGTTCCTTTTTATGAAATTTTCGCATTGTGTTTCATTGCAAACCTAAGATGCATACAACGTTGGAAATTCCTTTTAAAAATCAGATTTTCCAACACTTGCGATTTTTAAAGTGAGAATTCTCAAAAACCCCATTTTTTTAAAAAAAATGAGAAGGATTAATTTGCTCTCTTTTTAATGTTTAACGAAAGAATGTTGATCAAATCTTGTTAATTCAATTTTTGAAAGCTGTAACTTTACAGAAAGAAGCTTTGTTTCAAAGCCCCTGAGGTGCTAAAAAAGAAGCTTTCTCCTTTACTCCAAAACCATTCCGAGTCATCGACTCGGACTCCAAAACTGTGGTAAAGTATCAATGATGTGTACATATGGGTCGTCGACAAATAATCTCAAGCTTTGAGGGGGAAAGGGGAGGGGTAACTAGAAGTGGGACAGTTAGCTTCCCCCCCCCCAACATTATGTTCATGTAATGTGGCGTGACACGCGACAACGGTGGGGGGGAGGGGGGTAAAATATGATGGAGGGGGGGGGAGTGTCACATCATTTATGGACAACTCCATAAGTCTTTAATGAAGGATTTCTAAATATTTTGACTATTTTGTGTTACGGCGTGAACAAATAAATCTTTCTAATAATTATAAAAGTTTTACAGTATACGCATTATGTCCCTTGTATTTTACCCAATGATTCTAAAACTTATATTGTCTCCAATTTCGAAAGAAAAAAGAAACTTTTTGTTACCGTATCCTCTCTATATGCTTTACAATGCTATTTTTTTCACTGAAAAGCAATATATTCAGGTATTAAATATTTTGATCCTGTTTGGACTATTCATTCAAGAAATAAATAATGTCTGGTGCATTTTAGAAGCGCATTTATTAGCATAATTTGTTCTTTATTGTATCATGTAAACTCATAGTTTTTACTTTTGCTGATCATAAATCGTTAACCAAAAATTTCAATGCTGTATTTTTTTTTCTTAACAACTATGAAATATCGTGTGGTTTGTTTGTTAAAAAATGGGTCATGAATTCTTGTTGTGGCTTTCCTTTTTAGCCTACTTTCCCAGTAAAAGTCAGAAAAAGAAGAAAAAAGCATGAAAGAAGGCTTAATGCATCTTAAAAATATTGCGAAAAACAAAAAAAAAAAGGCAAAAATAAATAAAATAATTAAATAAGTATCGAAAAATTAAAAATTGGAAAGTAGGGTATTGAGATGGGAAAAAATGTCTGTCTGTCGGTCTGTCTGTTTGTCCACCCCCCCCCCCCTAATAACTTGTGAATGAATAGTCCGATTCGAACAAACTTTTTTCTGTTCGAAAGATCTTGGCGAGGACACCTCATTCCCATATTTCACTTTTTGATTTGAACTATTTTTTGTTCAATTTTGAACAGTTCAAAAAAACTTAACATTAGCGCCTACGGGGAAACTGAAAGTCAATGTAGATTCCGTACTTGAAGGCGGAATTTTTTCAAACAAATTTTTTTAGAAATAGCTCTTGACGCCAAACTCCAGACTCCGACTCCGAGAATTCAGGGGCACCTGATTCCGATTCTTGGATATTCGTCTCCGACTCCTTTTTCCCAAAATGAGATTGACTCCGACTCCGCAGCTATGGTTTTAACTGTGAAATAATTATTGTTGATATGACTTGTTTTTATTTTCCCGCTAAAGTTTTAATTTAAGTATTCAGTTTACGGCGAATATACTCAAAGTCATTTATGCTTCTACATAAAGATATGCGCAGACATTTTTTTTTTTTTTTTTGACAATGAAAAGTATTTCTTTAAGTTGACATTTTATTGTTTTTATTTATTTTGGTAAGTGCATTATTTTATTTAAAAAATTATTTTTGGCAACAGGGGAAAAGGAAACGATTTTTTTTTTTGATATGATGTATTTATTTTAATGAGCTTATTAATTTTAATTTTTTTTTTGTTTTGAAAGTTGTTAAAGATTTTTTTTAATGGAAAAAAGTGTATTAGCTGCTTTGTTTAATAAGTGCTGCTATTTTATTTGTTCGTTTTTTTTTTTTTTACGCATCTACCTTTTTTTTTTAGATGAGTGAGGAATATTTTATTCCTAGAAATTAGCTTAAAATATTAAAAAAATATGTTTGGAACAATTTTCGATTTTAGCTATTTTTGAGAATATTGATCAGGTACTAGAAAGTAGTATGGCTATACGGGAAAGTAGGCTCGTATAGTTCTAGACAGAACTTCTTGTTATTTCTTTAAGTGCTTTTGCAATGGTTGTTTATTTATGTTGTTATTTCCAGGTGGCTTACCAAGAGATACTGGACTCCTTTATCCACCACCTGCCCCACCGCCCACATCGCCCTCACAGATATACGCCCTCCTCTTACAACAGAACCTCAGGTATGTGATCCTTTCCATCCTTCATCAAAAAATGTATCAAATTAAAATCATATTGTCAACATAATTGTTCCACCCATCCCATTAAGCCAAAAGAAAGAGAGAAAGAGATAAAGATAGCGCGGTGAAGACGGAGAAGTGCCAACGACATGTGTACCTTATAAACATGATTGCAATAGGTGCTACTAAGTTTTGATTTGCACTTTCATTATAATAACGGTTTCCACTTTCATCGTTATGTTTGTAAACAAGTAAAAACATTACTTCCCTTAGTGTTATAAGAAACTGGCAGAATTTTTAAATTTACTAATTTCAAATCACAGATGCCTTAAAGTGACTCCTTTATTATCGCTCGGAATGTTTCAGTGCAGCATATCATTTTTTTTTTTTTTTTTTTGAATTTCGTTGAAAAAAAGTTTCTGCAAGCCAAGACCGAAGACTTCCTTTATTCTACGTTTCAGTGTTGTGGTAGAAATTAAAACTATGTGAAGACGAGCGGCAGCCATGCCTAAATTTAGATCTCATTATTTAATTTTGCGTAATATCCGACTGCAAATTCTTGAAGCATAATATCAAACCCCGACCGACTGGTGGCGTGATGGTTAGGCGCTGACCTTTTACGCCTGTGAACCCGAGTTCTGACCTGGGGTGGCTAGTCAGCGGATTTTCGAGATGCAGGAAATCATCAGCGCCCATGTCGTATGATTATGCGGCATGTAAAAGATCCCTTGGGTATTCGTTTGGCTTAGAATTCCCTCGGCTAAATTAAAATTCCTAGTGCAATTTCGTGTCAAAGAGAGCCCAGATGCCTCCATCTGGTGGAAACTGGGCGTCAAAAAAACTACTGTGTCATGCACCAGCACCTTGATGGTGACACATGAAAGACTGATGCATTGTTAGGGGACGCACTAGGTCTGGTTATGGATCAGACGCCTCTTCAGGTGAGACTCTCATACAGCCCCATTGGGAAAAAAACGGCATCAAACCCCGCGCTGTAATTTGTTTGGATTTTTTAATCTAAGGCAAAACTCTCTCTCTTTGTCCATAGTTGAAACTGCATGATAGTGCATTAATAGTTGACACTTAGAAAGGAAAAGTAAATTAACTAGAGAAACTTAGGTGCGAAAGAATCAGCTAAGAATAACCTGAAAAGTACGCTTTTCAAATTTAAACACCATTTCACAATTTTGTAGTTTCATATTTTCTGTTGTTAATTTATTTTCTTTTCAAATGTCAACTACTGGCGGTTTAGAAAGGACGCCACATTTTGTTTAATTGTTCAAGTGTTCATAGTTTGCTTTTAAACAATTCGTTGAGTTCCCCTGGACCAGGAAAAATCTGGAAAGCCTGGAATTCTCAGGAATTTTCATTTTGTTCAAGAAACTCATGGAAAAGTTAGGCTAATTCATAAATTTTGTCAAAATCCTGGAAACTTGAAAATAAACATGGAAAAACAAGTCTTTTGCTTCTTAAATTGCTGCACGGTATTTTATTGTTTACCCACTGAGTTGAAACCAGAATGAATTACGTGTTCACATGTGAAATGAATAATTTCCGAAAAAAAACCGTATAAAAGGAAAGAAACATTTGAACATTATGGTTATGATATTAAGATGCTTAATGGTTTGTTTTTGCTTATGTTTCAAAATAAATCATAATTTTAAAAGTAATTTAGAAAGTCATAAAGTCTGGAATTTCGTGAAATTTTTTCGGGTAAACCTGGAAAAGTCGAAGAGTTTCATTTCTCAAAGTGAGCGGAAACTCTGTATTCTTCAAGGGGTCGTGGTGACTTGATCGGTAAGACGTCCATCGCACTCGTAACCAAAGGATCCCGGGTTCGGTGCCACCCGGATCGAAGATTTTCCCTGTACATTAATGTTGACTGGGGCAAGTTAAAGATGTCGTGGTCACAAAGTCCCCCCAGTGAATCAATATCTATTGAATTTCCGTACCAGGGATTTCTCGGCTTTTGGTCTGGATCAAAAAAAAGAAAAAAAGCAGAACTTGTCTTCAGGCCCCCGTCCAACCGGTTGAATCACAAATAGTGGTACGTACGGCGAACCCTGGAGTGAGATATAATGTTTTTTCTTTTAAACAATTTACAATTAGTGAAGTTTTACTTTCTAGAAGGACGCCTTTTTTCCTCCGCTTGGTTCTAAAAGAAGAGGTGGGTTTGATTCTTCTTTTAAGAGGTCTTCCACAAACTTTCTGACAAAGAGGGGAGGAAGGGGCTAAAAATTTTGATGAAAAGTGTGGCTTGATTTATGGACAGCCCCTAAGAAAAAGAGAGGTGGCAGACTTCGTGTCAGCTAAAATGCGGCATGGATCGAAATTCTATCCATTTCAGAAATTAATTTGAGTTTATTGAAAGGAAAAATATTGCTACTAAAATGCTAATGTTCATTGATGTAACACAATGAACAATCATTAGCCTGAGGATAGAGGAAGCTGTAAAAGATGATGATAAAAGGGTGAAAAAACTAGCACACAGCATTTTACAATGTTGAATTTTTATCGTAGTAGAACAATCACCGGAACAATTAACTCTGTAACCTTTGTTTGAAATTTAAGCCCCACTAATCGTCTTTTATCATAGTGCTCTCTTCCGCAGCAAATACTTGGCTGTTAACGTTTTGAGTCCGTTAATGATATTAAAACTGGATCTTGGCAGGTTTAATTTTTCAATCCCTTTGCGTTTTTCGACTCGCTCAAGTTAAAATTGGAATGCGCTATCTTAGATTAAATCTGATTTGGTGCAACGATTATAATTCTTACTGTAATTACCGGGGAATTAGAGAAGTTGGGTGATTGCTTTGCTTTTGGAATCTTCTAGTCTACAGCCATCTACTCATCATTGTCGGGCTTGAATTGAAAGCGGGTGGAGCAGTCTTTGATTGTTATTAAAACTCTTGTGACCTCTTACTGTTATTCTTATTATTTATTTATATTTTTTCATGCGCAAGCGCGTGCCGTGTGTGTTTTTAACGCAGAGATCGACGATTGCATCAGTGCTGAGTAAACGTTCGATTTTGCTTAATTTTTCAATACAATGGATTTGTTTGCAAAATAATTTTAGTTTTTTTTCTTTTGGCATCTTATTTTTCAAGAACTGATTTGGTTGATTCACTTATTCGATCGGCGCCGTTCGCACCGTAATCACAAGCGACACTTTTTGATAAGAAAGAATTTCCCACGAATTACCATAACGACTAAGATCTTTTGAGCAAAACATATTTTGTTCAAATTGAACTATCTTTTCGAAAGTCATTGGAATTGGAGACAGACCGACCTCTATCTCACATCCCTAATTTCAAATTTTTACTTTTTAATATTTGTCATATCTATTATAATTGTTTTATTAGTTGGCTTATAGCCGCCCGCCTCGTCGAGTAGTCAGAGAAGTCTGACTTCGGATGAAGAGGTTCTAGGTTCGAATCCCGACTCGGACATGGATGTACTTTCTCTCCTGTCCTTGTCCTTTCTTTGTGTGAATGTGTTGTTGTGGTGTGAATGGTTGCCTACCCTATAAACGGGTGCTTATGGAAAGATGAGGACATGTGGAAGTCGAACTTCACACCAAATTCCTTCACGAAAAGTGAAGCAGCGCACCCCAAATTACCAACGTAGCTGGCACACGGCAACAACAATATCCTTAATTAGTTATTTTTACTGTACAATAAGCCTCCTTTTTTTACGGAGAAATAGGCCAAAGTAATGCAATTAAGATGTAAATAAAAATTGTTAAAAGCATTGCATTCAAAATTAATTGCAAATTAGGTTCTCACTTAAAATAGTTACTAAACTCTAACATTTAAAACCATTTTTTATTTCAATTAAACTTGTTTTTTGAAGAATATGATATCGAAGAATAGGGAACTAAATCTTGCAACCCGGACTTCACGCGTTAGCAATATGATTTTCTAATTCGAAACAATATATTTTCTTTTAAATTAAAAACTGAATTTTTATACTCATGATACGTTTGACATCCATGGAAACCATTACGAGATAGTGTTGTTTACCTCACTTAAAAAAAAAAAATTCTGATATTCTGTTGCACTTGAATGTAGAAATGCATCACAATGTTACTCTCCCCCCTCCTCTTTCTTTCAATTTTACGTTTATAATGTGTGCTGTATTTTCTTTACTTTCTTCCATATCTAAAAATGTAATATAGTGGCAAAGCAAGCAGTGAATAGAATGAGTTGAAATATGAGGTTTGACGAATCCCATCTCCTAAATGGAGATGAAAAGATGAGCAAAAGTACACCTCGTCGATAAAAGATGAAAAACACAAGTAGGAATGACCACATTAGCTAGGATGATTTCACTTCCTGTATGCGATAATTATTTTAACCAATCCCTTATGACTGATAAGGACATTGGTTAAATGTATAGCAACCGCAAAACCTTTCAGGCCGCCGAATCCACGGCCGTTATGCCCACAACACTAACACAATAGGGGAATGTGGGGCAAAGTGAAATGGTTAAGATGACGAAGTTTTTTCAAAATGAACAAATTGGAAATTTGTTTTGAAAATTACAGTGCATGAAGAAAAAATATTGTATTTAAAAACAAAACTTGCGTTGAAACAGTATTTTTTATTTTTGGCAGTAAATTTGAGTCTTAAAAAAACGTGGAAAACTTTCATTTTATTTTTTCATGGGGGCAAAGTGAAAAAGGAAATATTTTTGTGATGGAATATTTTCTATTCGAATATAAAGCATATTTTTAATCAAAAGAAACAGTAAATAAAAGATTGAATGAATAAATGAAATAAATAATGAAACAATTAACGAATAATTAAATGAATAAATCAATTAACATATGAAGTAGCAAGAAGCAAAGGGTTGTAAGTGGACATTATCAAGTTTTGAATAAAACGCCTTCAAAGATAATGGCTAGGTAGGCTTTCATTGAATTTTTTTTCTAAATCATGATATACAACAGAACCTGTTACTAGTACTAGTACAGAACCTGGGCTACTAGTACTGTCTCTTGCCTCCAGACAGAGGGCAGATCCACCTACCCTTTGTACTGGTTATCTCAACATTTTTAATTTTGGCACTTGCATCCCTTTACTTCTCACTGTCTCATATGAAGAAAAATAAATGAGTAAAATAATGAATGAATAAGAAAATAAGTGAATGAATGATTAAATATAAGTGAATTACCTAATAAATGAAATAATGTAAATCAATTAATTAAAAAGATGAAAACGTAAGTGATTAATATTAAATGATAGAGTGAGTAAATGAAACAAACTATTTCACTTTACCCCGTATGTACTTGACTAATTGTACAATTTGTTCAAAATAAAAATAAGCTTAATATCAACTAAACTAATACTGCATTGAATATTAAGAGGACTCAATTAATATTTAAACTTTTAGTAACAATAACTTTATCATTTTACAGTAACAAAAATATTTTTTGTCTTAAAACAGTATATTACAATATGAGTATCATTTTTTAAAAATTGCTTGGATTATCAAACGCTTTTAACTTCAGCGGTATTTTTTGCTGACTGGAATAGACTACATATGGTACTATATAGTTAAAATAATACCAGGTACGTGGCGCTAAAAGCAGAGAAAATATTTCACCATTTCACTTTGCCCCGCTATTTCATTTCGCCCCATGTTCCCCTAGGTATTTTACGATTTCGAATGTGTAAGCCACTACTTTTTTTCCTAGGTTACTTGCTGTTTTATATTATAATCTTTGTTCTGAAAGCAATTCAACTCCCGTACGGTTTTTATTTATTATTTCTCCCCGTTCATCGTCAGCAATCGGAATTAAAATGATCGTTTTAATTAGATTGTGGCGTGCTTTGACGCTTCCGTGGACGGCTTTAACGAGTCCCTCTTGTTGTGACGTCCATTGCATGTTCCATTATGATAATTATTTCCTTTCTGCTGAATCATTCATGCGAGACAATTGCCACAATGGGAGTGTGCCGGTAAAGACCGAAGCAACAACGTGGACATTTTCTGTGGAATGTAGTAATTCTCTTTTTGAGGAATGAATAACTTGCAGTGAAACGAGAGGGAAATTGTGTTTATCTTGGTAAAATTATCTAATTTTAGCTTTACCTGGGAACGTTTTGTATAAAAATTATGTTATAAATATATGGTATAAAATAATGTTATTTGAATTATGCAGCTCTCAATAATTTAGTACTCTTATTTAGAAAAGTACTGGTAAAATCGGAATCTTAATGGTGGTGAGAGAAAGTTTTGTGAGAATCAAGGAAATTTATTTATTTGACCCCGGAAACTGAGTGTCTTTTTCGTAAGCACAAATTTTGATGAGGTTAACTTTTATTTAAATTAGAAAAGAAGGCTTTATTTCATTATTTCATTTTTGACACTCCCCTCCCCCCCCCCTTCATCCAATTATATATATCGCTCGTTTGGAAAAAGGTGCCACAATACGAAATTTTTAATTTTCTTTTTTTTTTTCGCTTAAAGGCCTTCAAAGGACGTTATCCTCTTTGGAAAATCTCGACAGATTTTTTGTACGAATATTAACCACTGGAGAGCACAGCAAACTTACTTTTCTCAATGCAAATTGCCTGAAGAGTTTAACTTCAAACGCTTCCCCTATAAAATTTTACTTCTTCGTATTGTGGCATTCTTCCTCCGAATGAGCGATTTATACATATCCGATTTTTTTTTTGAATTTAACATATGTTGAGACTCATAAAAAAAATTTAAGAAATACTTTTTTTTTCTTTTTCTTTTTGCCCAAGAATATTCCTGAGCCCGAGATACAGGCCGCTAAAGATGTCGCTCCTGTCATGATTTCTCACTTGGGACTTTCGTCAAAATCTTTAAAGTACATTATCTCAGGAACTGTAGAACATATTTTGTTGCGGTTTGTTTTATTTAAAAGGATATTTTTCTTGTTTAAAAAAATACAACATTTTGAAATATGTGCTTTAGTTTTTTTCCCATAGTCTTTTGAAAAAAAAAACTTTAAAATAATTTTTTTAATTTTTCTCAAAAATGCCAATTTTATGAAATTGGCAATGCAAAAAAATTTTTCATTTTTTTTTTGCAGTTTATTAGTATTACTGAGCTCTATGTTCCCCCGTTTTGAAAAAACGGGGTTTTTTTAAGTACTTAACTCTTTACGTGATGGCAGACCTGAAAATTCAAAACAAAATTTCGCAACAAATGACCAGAAAACACTTTTAATTAAGTTATATAGCGAAATTTCCATTTTAAGTCCACACTTTATCCAGGAGTTTTTACTTTTTTTTAATGAAAACAAGAAGGTAGTCTCCAGCCGATTGGCTGCATTTCCCCACGCAACTTTTCAGCGTAGCGCCAAAAGAATCGTTAAGCGCAATGCCATCTTGTTCTCACTAAATTCAATAAAATTTTTGAAATTGGCAATTTTGAGAAAAATCAAAAAGAATTATTTCAAACTTTTTTTTCAAAAGACTGTGGGAAAAAAAATTAAGCACATATTTCAAAATGTTGCATATTTTTTTAAACAAGAAAAAATCAACTTTTAAATAAAACAAACCGCAACAAAATATGTTCTACCATTCCTGAGATAATGTACTATCTTTGGCGGCTCGTATCTCAGACCAGGATTTTTTTTGGGGGGCGGGGGGATTTATTTAGTGTTTTGCTTTCAGTTCCGCTACGGCCCTTCCAGTTACCCCACGCCAGAGTAAACTGCAGTCTCTGAATACTTAGGTTATGAAGAATTGCAATCTATAGTTAGCTGATTGGCATTTGCTTGAAATTTTGCCTTGACTTCGGCCATAACTGCTAAAATTCTCTATGATCCATCCTGGTCAGGAAAGTGCCGAATTTTTACTATAAGCATATCTAAGGTCTTTTGGAAAGTTCCTGATTTATTGCAAAAACATGACTAGCATTTATTGGGAGGTTTCTGAATTCTTTAGGAAGATTCCAAGTTAATTTCAGGTGGCTACTGACTTTTGATGGGAAAACTTTTTTCCCCCAGACTTACTGGCGGAAATTAGGCACGTTATAGCTTCCCACTTTTTCTCGAAACGTTTCTGGTCTTTTAAAAAAATGTTTTTACAGTGGAGAAGGGAGTTACTGTTGCCAATTCATCCAAGAAATAACTTCTGAAACGTTGTTAAAAAAAGAAAAATATTCCGAAAAAAACCAACTGTTCATTCACTGAAGTGTGCTTATTTATTGGTCTGAATATATCGTTAAAAAAAAGTAATGGATGTTTATTTGTGTGTGTGTATGTTCTTTATATAAATGAACAGTTCCCGTCGGGGATCTTTGCCAAATTTGGCACAGAGGTCCTTTGATAATCAGGAATAGGACAAGGTTTCGAATTTTTAAAGAATCCTACGAAATCTAAATTTCAAGTTTGAGTCTTAAAATTGCTCTTTTCTGCTCGTTGAGGGGAAATTTTACACTTTTTAAATCTGATTGTTGAACAATAAACATGCTTCACTTGGGACAGCTTTTGTTTTCGAGGTAGCCGTGCAGGGACGCTAATCTTTATACATAAAGGGCTACTTCTGTCCGGATGTCCGGGGTAAACTTCAAAACTACTGGACGGATTTTAACCATTTTTTCACCGTAGATAGCTACATTATCAAGGAACAACTTAGGCTATAATTTATTAATTAAAAACTTAGTTTTAAAAAGTTATGGTTGAAAACAGTAAATTTCATGTAATTTCCCCATCAAATGGTTAAATTCGCAACTTTAATAAACTATAGGGGGCGCAGCAGCCACTGTCTAATGGCGTATGAAAAAGGTAAAACATATTTTTACAGTAACAACAGTAATTTTTCATCGTATTTGTGAGGAGCTTTCTTTTTTATTCTTCTGAAATTACATTACAACATCACAAACTGCTTGAAGCCTGTAATTTACTCCAAAGAAAACACGTGGAATTGAATGTTTTACCTTTTTCTTTAGTATTGGTAACCACCGCAAGGTTCGAGCTCTAGAGTTGCGAATATAAAACCCATTGTTACAAAAATTCGTTGTATAACAGCAGCAATATTAAAAGTAATCATAATGAAAATTTTGAATCAAGGCTTCTCCGGAGCAAACATGAGTTTAAAGTCACTTAAACATTTGGAAACACTACTTTTTGCACCCTTAAAGAAACATAGTAGACAGCTTTTTTCTTTTGTGTGTGTGTACTGTTTAATTAAATAATGCGCACGGTTTTTTTAGTGATCTTTGTTTTTGTTAGTTCATATTTTGGAAATTCTTCAAATTTTTATGTGCTTAAATTCATGCTTTCGTTTTTAAATGAATATTCGTTCGTTCTTTATACTTATTGCTATTTCACTTTTATGGGTAAGAAAGAAGCTCGATTTTTAATCATGTCAAAGCGGTGTGTTTTGAGTTCTTTCAGTAAAACAGAAAACGAAAGAAAGTAGCGATTGTTTCTTACAATGGGGTGGTTTCCTTCAGAAAAAAGTATTACTTATAGTCACTGAAATTGATAGAATAAGCAAAAAATAATGATAATAATAATAATAATAATAACTTGGACCCAGAAATAATTTCATTTTCCCAACGGTTATTTTTTAATTAATTTTTTAAAATGTCGGATTTTTCAAACAAGGCGTGGTCTTAAATGACGTCACAACTGATGCACTTTGCCGCATCTTTCACCACGTTTCCACGTTATGATAATCAAGAAGCGAATTAAAATTGCTCTCTACGCTTGCGATCAACCATATCTCAATTAATTCGCATCAATACACGTGAGAAAAGATGCGAATTAAATATTTAGCTCTGTGAGTGGCAACACTAAATGACATTTCATCATTTGTGATGTCATCCGGCAGAAGTATAAACAATAAAAGCGCACCGATTTAAGTAATTTTTTAAAACAGTAAACTTAAACAAATTATTTTAAAAATGGTCAAATCTTATGTTTTTAAGCATGCTCTTTCAGAAAAAAAAAAAAAAAAAAACTATCAAAATTTTGGAAACAACCCCATTATTACTGACCCAGGCAACGCCGGGTATTTTTGCTAGTTTGTTATAAAATGGGACATAGCAGTGTAATAAAGTTAAACAAGGTTTTGGAAAATCACTATGGCTTACAAACACTTGAAAAATGTGTCTTATCTCAATAGGAGAATGAACTACTTTTGAAATTGAGGAATAATAGTGAGTAAGGGTGAGTCAGTTTTCTTCAAACGTGCACCTGTCACAGTGTAGATGTCGAAAAGAGCTGCTCCAGATATAAGAAATTTCTTTTAAAATAGAGACGTTTTTCTCATTTGAATGCATCAACAAGTGCTTGATAGTAATCCTATGCAGTTCTGATCTGTTTCGTGAAGTAGGCGTTTGAAGTACACAGGAATTTGTGAATACAATATTGAATCTATACATTTTTAAAATATTTTTTGTAACCTAACATTTACATCAACTTTTAAAGATTTTCTTTACTAATAATAAAACTGAAAGTCTCTCTGTTTGGATGTCTGTAGGATGTCTGGATCTCTGTGACGCGCATAGTGCCTAGACCGTTCGGCCGATTTTCATGAAATTTGGCACAAAGTTAGTTTGTAGCATATTGGTGTGCACCTCGAAGCGATTTTTTCGAAAATTCGATAGGGTTCTTTTTCTATTCCAATTTTAAGAACAAAATTATCATAAGATGGACGAGTAAATTACGAAATTATCATAACGTGGAATCGTAACATGGGCACAAGCCAATTGGCGAGATACGAAATTATCATAACGTGGAACTGTAACATGGGTACAAGCCAATTGGCGAGAAAATTCACCATGCATTATTTGTAAGTATATAGGCGAACCAAAGGACCTATTAATTTTTCTATTACGGGCAAAGCCGTGCGGGTACCACTAGTACTTTATAAATTTCTGTGAATGGATTTTAACACAACTGTAAGTTTAGAAAAGAACTTGTTTTAAGATTGGCTCTCTTGTTTAATTGTGAAAGAATTTACGTTTATTTATTTTTGAGTTTTCTTCAGGACTTCTATATTTTTAAAGACGGGGTAGTGTTTTTAAGTCATCATAATTTAGGCTGTAATTATATTGTAAAAAAGGAAAATTGTGAGATCTTTACCATTTTTGTTTGTTTCCTTTCCTAAACACGTACAAAAATAAACAAAATAATAATAGGTTAAAGTTAAAATATGTTTACTTTATGAAGCCTTGTACAATTAAAAACAAAGACTCATTGCTTCAAAATAAATAAATAAATAAGTAATAAATAAGGCTTGAGTCCATCAATTAGATAGTTATCTGTACCGAAATATTCTGAGAAAAACATTTAATTTTACAGAAAGAAAAATCTTCCTATTCAACTTTTTTTCTTTTTCTTTTTTTTTTGCGTGACAGATTTTTTTTCTCTCGTTCCTAAGTATTGCCAAGAGCTGGAAGTAGTTCTTTGACACAGAATATCGACCCTGCTAGCTGCCAGGCGTCCATCTATCCATCTCCCACAATGCCACGTCAGCTGCCAGTCTGGAGCTTTCGCATCTTCACGTGAGATATCTCACCTATCGTCGCATTCCATTTTCGACCTACGTTATGGCCTTGTGTGTTCTATTTTGGATTTCTTTCTCCGTTTCTTCCCTTTTTCAGATTTCGTTTATTGTTTCTTTTTTATCTTTCTTTCGTGTTTCGCGCCTCCGAGCATTTTTTTTTTATTTATTATTTTTTTTTTTTTTAAATAATGCCGACGCGTCGTTTTTAGCGTTATCGGAACTTTTTTATAGTATTGTATGTGTTCGCTCTGCATGTACTCGCTCTGCATAAACATTTGAGCCCATTTGATCGACAGAGTTATGAATGCCGGATGAAAAGACCAGAAGGGTGGAAGGTATATTGAAAAATTCCATTTTTAATAAATGTTCTTCTTCGTAGCAGAAAGAATAGACGTCTTAATAATCTTGATGAGTTTTAATTTTATGGGGTCGACCAAAAATGATGGTATGCTTTGAGGGGGAGGGGTGTTGGGGAAATTGTGACAGTTTGTGGACGAGGGGAGGAAGGGGGATAACAAAAAGTGTGACATCATGCATTTTGATTGAATAAAAATATTTTTTGTACCAATATGCTTATGTAATATAGCGTGACGAGGGGAGGGGATAAGGTTAAGTGTGGCAGTGTGTGATAAAGGAGGGAGGGGTCAAATATGTTGAATACAAAAATGACATCATCTATAAAAGGTCCCTTTTATCTAATTAGTACAGATCCGAGGAAAGCAAATCAAGTTTGTTCTACATCTTGATTTGGTGAAATGCTTGAAAAAGCCACCTTGGAATCCCCCCCCCCCCACACGCACGCACATATGCTTTTAAAAAAACGAATGAAGTGCAATTTTTGAGTTAGAGAAGAGATTTTTTTAATGAAGCTTACATAAAAAATAAATAAAGCAAACAAATGAAGGAGACTTATTTTAGTGGGTCTTTTGGAAAAAAAAATTTTTTTTTCGACTGTTGAGTGTTGAATTCATCTCTGGGGAAAGTTTCTTGAAAACAAATAGTTGTTCATTATTCCATCATTATCTGGTTACTTTACTCTTACTCTTACTTTACTCTTACTCTTACTTTACTCTTACTTTACTCCTCTGGTTACTTATAATCTGGTTACTTTACTCTTGTGGTGTTCTTATGCTTCTACTACTACTTCTGCTAGATGCAGATTCCTAAAACCTAGCTACTGAAATCATTTCCTTTTCTGTCGATTTCTGTTTTAATCAGTAATTCAAAGAAAAGAAATTCCTACATTTTTTTCGTGCTTGTTTTGAATTAGGTTTCAAGAAAATCTGAAAATTGTGTGATTTGTCAATTTGATGATAAAAAGATTATCTCCTCATAATAAGACAGTACTATTGCTTCGCATCAAGAAAGGGGAAATTGAATCCTTGAACCGCTGTCTAAATTACAGTTGGTTCTCTATTTGACGATTTTCAAAGGATCACAAAAAATCGTTCTTAAGTAGAATGCGATCTTAAACAAAATTCTTCTAAAAATAGTGGTAGGTCTGGAACCGTGATAAGTGGTCTTTAAAAAGAGAAAATCCTTTCTTAAAACTAAACTGCCAAAATCTTTCTTTAAAACTTCATGATTATTAAAGCATTTTGTTCAGGGGTGCCCAGTGGGGGGGGGGGGGGTATGGTGCAGACTGCGTCATTGAATGTTTTAGGGTGGGTTTTTATGGGTATGTTTTAACTTTTTTTTGGGAGGGGGTGCGTCATTGCTGTTGTAGGGGATGGGCATCTTTCATTATTTTTATCCAGGAAATGAGTAAAGGTACTGATCTTATCGAATCGTTACGTATCACAATTTTTTCGTACTATACCATCAGCTAAATTTTGTGCATTTCTTCTTACCATTGTTGGAAAATATTTTCAGCGCTAGCAAAAACCACATATCACCACAGAAATAACTTCTTTTTAATGAATGCGTTTTTACGTTACGCAATATTTATAGTAACTTATGAGCAAGAAACAACAATCCTTCTCTACCTTTTTTTACTGCTTTTCTTATGTTCTCTAGTACTTGCGCTGACCAACATAGGTTTTTAAAAATTTTAGAATTCTGTATACGCTCCCCCCTCCTCCTCCTCCCCACAAACGTGTCACATTTTATTTTATTTCTTTAAATCTCCATTATTTTTTAATGATTTATTGTTCATTATAGGACAATGCTAACATTTTAAAACTTAGTATTTATGGATTACTGTTTATTTTATTGTCCATTAACCATGGTATGCCCAGTATTCCACCAGTATTTCCTACATAATATTCAACTGGTATTACTATAGCCAATTGAATTTAATCAAATTAGTAAGAAAAAAAAGCGATTTGAAAGCAATAAAACAGCCAACACCAAGTTCCATGTCCAATCACTGTCACGTTATGCAAACAATGATCCGTTGTTTTCCCTTCATTGATACTGCTGTGACAAAAAAAAAAAAAAAAATCTGTTACAGAGTTAATTAATCATTGAAGTACTGGCAGCACATTCGAGGGGCATTTAGGACAAACGATTGCCAAGTTGATGACTTCCAGATGGCACGCAGTGTTCTTCTGATGATAATTATAACCAACTGAGTTTAATTACATTAGTATAGAAAAAGAGCATTTTGACTGCAATAAAAAAAATAAACACCAAAGTTCCATTCCCAATCACGATCGCGTTCTGTTAACATAGCGTTGTCAGATTTTGTTGTTTTCTCTGCACCGATACTGCTGTGACAAAAAAACAAGTATTACAGAATTAATTTATTGTTGTTGAGATACTAACTGAACTAACATATACCACACACATACTAACTACACTATAACTAACATACATATTACGAACATACACTGTAACTAACTGACTTTAATAACATTAGTAATTGGAGAAAGCAATTTGATAGCAATAAAAATGAAATAAACACCAAGTTCCATTCCCAATCGCCATTTCGTATGTAACATAGTAATAATATATGTAAATGTGTTGTGAACCTAGATATGGCTAGGAGATTTTTTTCAAGGCGCTAAAATACTCCTTGGCATTTTTTAGAAGTGTGAAAATCGTTTTAGAGAAGTGAAATATACGAGAACTAAAAATCATAATAATTATCACTAACGTTAAAAAAATTTACTTTCTTAAGGATGAAATTGACGGTGACAGCGATGGAAGATATGTGTATTATTTATATTTTTAGCATTTAGAAAGTTTGATATTTAGTGTTTAAAAGAGACACAAGAGAAAGAACAAAATATTCAAATGTAACATTCTGCGGCTTTAATTGTGCCCCCCCCCCCCTCTTCCCATTTTCCAGGATGCTAAATTTTTGTTCAAAATACGAAGTATGAAATTGCGTTTAACTCAATTCTTGCAGCTTTTGTCCGATTTTTAATGCGTGATATGCGCTTGTAGAGGCGTTAAAACTGTCTCTGAGTGTAAGAATATGTTATTTCCCCTGCACTGTTACTGCTGTAACAAAATAATAATACCTAATAGTAATAAAATATGAATAAAAAATGTTAGAGTTAAATTTATTGTGTTGCAACTAGGGACTTTTAGGTCAAAAGATTGCCAAGTTAATAACCAAGGGCAGATCCAGCTTCTGGTTTTGGAGGGGGGTCATTTCGGGAAGAGGGGGAGGTCAGATATGTCATTTTTGAGCGAAAATAGGGGGATGGGGATCAGGGGCAAATTTTTCTAAATAGAAGTCTCCAAAATCCAGTTTCAGGCAATCGTTGGTCACTTAAGGGGAAAGGGGTCATGCCCCCCCCCCCTCCCTGTCTGGATCCGCACTTGTAATAACTTCCTAACCCAACATAAGCTTAGAAGCTTTTGGCTGTTGGTTGTCAGGCATAAGAGGGTGATGCAAGGGAGGGTGGGAGAGAGATATCGTATTGAGATGGGATCGACTTAAAGTTTGATTGTGAAGTATTGCGATTGTTTTTGATTTCGTTATGAGTGAATTTACTCAGTGTGACTGCTAGATGGCTAATAGCTTTACCTTATTTAGTTGTCTTCATTCATCCAAAATAGAAAGCAGACACTTGAGAAGGAGAATTTTGTAGAAAAGGAAGAAACTTCTTAGTGGAGGAAATAGCTAGACGGAGAAGCAGGGGTTGATTGTTTTCTTTGCTTTTTTTTTTTTTGAATAGGGGAGGGGGGTGATCAACCGCTTCATTTCATAAAACTTCAAAAAAAAAAAAAAAAAAAGATTTAAATTAACTGCGAATACCGAATAATGTGCTGACTTCCCTTGTGCAAATTACTGATCACTATTGGTTTTCCTCATAATTCTGTAGCTAAAAATAATGTTGGAGAAAGACAACTTTTATGCATCACAATTTTTTGCTTACATCATAATAGATTTTCCCAGATAACACATAGATATTTCAGCTATTCCAAATGAGTTTGTTTATGTCTCCAGGCATGGTAATTACCTCTTGCTGTTGATGTTACTGTAAGCCATCCGTGCCACTCTGATTGCTTTCGTTAAGGTCAATTAGTACAGGTCTCATTTGTTTAAATCTGCTCGAATTTCATCAAAAATAAACTCTTGCTTTTATTGTGATGCATTTTATTAAAAGACACGAATTCACAATCAATCTACCTTGACTTTGCAACAGTACCATGCTTTTACTGAGAAAGTCGATAAATTGTCATCGAAACTGCAATTTTAAGGGGTGAATTTAAAGGAGAGGAGGTATTCCAACACATGTGCCCTGCAAATTTAAACGCTTGCACATTCCTGTGCGATTCGCGTAAATGATGATCATTAACCAGAGTTCGTGATTTATTTATTTATTTATTATTATTTTTTTTAATCAAAAAAGTTGTTTTTTTTATTTAAATCGAACTTTTTTTAATATTTAAATCAGATTTTTTTTTTAATCTTCAAAAATTTGAAGCTATTACTTACTTTACATTCATAAACATAATCTATTTCATACACTAGATGAATCCATTTAGTTTACTTTCAAAATTAAGATAAGTTCTCCAACTATTCAGTAAATTTTTGAGATTTTTAAATACGTTATAATGCTTAGATAAGATTGTGATTTTGTTTTATCCTTATAGATGAGGTTTCCATCATTATGTACGTTTTTAGTTTAAAATGATATGTTGAGCAATTACATTTTTTTACTATATTTGTCACGGTGTATAAGAAAAGCAGCAAATTTTTATTTTGTTCTAAACTGTAATTTTGGAGTATAAGCAATATTGCAAGAGAGAAAATCTGTTACACACACAGAAAGAGGGATGTATGCCTGTTGAAGTTAAGATAGTATAATGCAGTGTAGTTAAATTTAAAGCTATACATTCTAAAAATGCAAAATTAATTTATAAAAATAAAATCAGCTTATTTTAATTAATGATTTTGTTAAAAAAGTCACTTGATTCAAATCAATTGATTCAAATCAATGATTTAAAAAAAAAATCGCTTGAATTAAATCATGATTTTAATCAAGCTATTTAAATCAACGAACCATGCCATTAACCATTTAAGGGCCATTATGGGACATATATGAGGTAGTGAGAAACAAAAGGATGTAAGTGCTAAAATTAAAAATTTTGATATAATTAGTTACAAATGATAGGAGAACCTCTCATCTGCTGTAGGGCAAGAGATGGTGCTTGTAGCCCTGGTGGGTTTTGCTGTACAGCATGATTTAGAAGAAAAAAAATCGCCAAATTTGTTGCCAAGTTGGCGACAAAACTTGGCGACCAAAAGACTGGCTATCTATCGCCAAGATCGCGCCATATAATAACACCACTTGAGTTTACATTGAAATTAACAACGATTTCCCCCCAAAAAGGGGCAAAAGATCCCTTTAGAAACACCCGAATGCAATCAAAAGGGGATGTACACAACTAGACCCCACTAGGAGTCTACTTACCAAATTTCAACTTTCTATTACATACCGTTCTTGAGTTATGCGACATACATACGCACATACATACATACATACGTAGATACAGACGTCATGAGAAAATTCGTTGTAATTAACTCGGGAATCGTCATTATGGATATTTCGCGTGTCTATACGTTCTTCGGCACTTATCCACGTGTGGTCGAGTCAAGGAAAAAAAACTCAATATTCATTCGGGGGTGAGTAAAATCGAAATTAAGGTCGATTTTTGAGTGAAATTTTTTTTGCGAATACAATACCTCCTTTTTTGTAAAAGGAAGTAAAAAATCAATGAAAACCTACTTTGGATCTGAACCGTAAACGTGGTTTACTCGAAACATTAAAAGTCCACTTGCGCCCTTTTGCTTTCATTGCCTCATATGTGCCCCAAGTTCAAGTTGATTTTATAAATTATTGAATACGAATGAATAATTTATAAATTATTTCTTTTATAATATTGAGGTATCAGAACCTTATATTATGAAAGAAAAGTTATTGTTTAAAAGACATGCTATCATTGTTTTTTGAAAACACACTGAACTCAAATGGTTAATTAAGTTCAGAGGAACCACTGCAAGTCCGTGGGTTCAAATGGACGGCACTCTGGGTCTGTTCATCCTTCAGAGTTATATTTGTTTACCAGTGGCGCACACAGGAATTTAATTTTGCAAGGGGAGGGTCCAAGATCAAAAGCCTCATTCTCATACACTAATGCACTGTCAAACATATTGACTTGCTTTTATCGATTCCCGAGAACGAAAAACAGTGAAAAGTAAACTATTGAATAATTAATTAGCATTATTTGATGCGTAAATAAATGGCTAGAACACAAAATAATTTACGCTTTAACTTTTCTCGTAATGAAAAAATGGATTCAAGTTCGTAGAATCTCATTTTAATCTGAAATTACGTAACTAAATCATGGTTAATGCAGTGCATTCATTTATAATCACCATACTTACATGCAATTCGTTATAGGAAAAAGCACAATATTTTTAAAAATCTTTTAATGTGAGGATTTTATTTTTTCATTTATTAGAACTGAAATTATTGTTACCTTTGCTTTAGATTATTCTACGTGCAAAATACATAGAATCGTAATCAATCAGGAAAAGAAAAAAAAACAAGACCGCAAGACCTATGGGAGGGGTCCGGACCCCCTGGACCCCTCCCTTGTATCTTTACTGTTGTTTACTCATCAGACAGAAAAGCAAAAAAAATATTGTTTATCCGACAGCCAGAGGTGGATACAGACTACCTTTTAACTGGAGGAGGGAGTTCATGATGAAGAATGTACTGTTTTGGGTGTTAATAAAAAGCCCCAAGTCAACCAGAAATAAGACTCCAATTAATTACATTTGTGCTCAAGTAGGGCATAAATCTTCATAAACAATGAATAAAAGTAGTGTTTCAATCATTTACATTTTAAATAATTGAAAAGATTACTGCAATCATTTACATTTTTACATTTTATTAATAAAGTATTTTGGTTGGGGGGGGGGTATCATTGCCCCCATGACTCTCCTTTCCAGCTCTGCCAACAGCATCTTAATAAACACAAGTGAAACCTCTTTCTCAGGATGGCATCGCAACGCATGCCGGGTTCTTCTTGTTATTTATGTATTTGTTTATGATTGTAATTTATTTATTGATTTTTTTTATTGTGTGCATATTTTAATGTATTTGTTTTTGTTTTAGGCCTCCAGAATGTCCCATCATTGAACAAAGATCCCAAGCTTTCTTTCCTCAAATTATAGAACGGGTTCCTTCAAACTTATTTCACACACGTTCATATCAGGTATGATATTTTGTTGCAACGCTTTGACTGGTATGTTGACCGGAATCTAAAATTAGAATAACAAAAACAGCTTCTCTTACTGAAGCTGATGGAAATAATTGACACACGGAAGGCATAGAAAAAAATAAAAAAAATAATTGGCTTTGTTTCTGGTGAAATTCGATATTGAATTGTTTTCTCCAAATTTATTTTCATTGCTAATTATATTTTTATTATTTATTGGAAGTGCAATTTATTGAAACTGATGGGGGAATAAAGCAGACAATATTTTAATTGTTAAAAAATTTCTATTCAATTAGTTTTCACATCGGTGGGGGGAAAATGAACTGAGGTCTTTTATCTATTGAAAATGTAATTTAAAAACCACTTAAAGTGCTTGCGATGTGCTCTAATTGTTCTACAAGCTTTAGCAAGCGATTATTTTATTTTATTTTATTATTATGATTATTATTATTATTATTATTATTATTTTTTTTTTTTTTTTTGCGGACATTAGTATGCTTTAAAAATCGAAAATGTGTGATACATCTTTGATGAATGATGAAATTGAAAACTAAGTAGGAAAAAAAACCTTCCAAGTTTGTAAAAAAAGCTTCATGTCCATCAGAACCTGACCCAAGGAACTGTAACCAAAATTCTGTACTTCAGGATCGTTTCATCTGGTCTGGAGGCGACTGACACACACACACGTGCGCACACACTCTCTGTTTTAATTATATAGATAGATCCTGGCTGTTTTTGCTGACTGGGTGTTTTGCTTTAAGATTCCATAACAAATTTTGTTTGTTAAACAAAATTCGTCTGTATAAATTTTGTTGTACCATGTTATATTTGAGGCAGTGAGAAGCAAAGGGGTGTAAGTGCCGAAATTGAAAATTCGGAGATAACCATCGCAAAGGGTAAGAGAACCTATCTTATGTTTTGGGATAAGAGATAGTTCAAGTAGTCCTGGTAGGTACTGCTATACAGCATGATTTGGAGGGGAAAAATCAATGGAAGTCTACCTGGAATTTGAACTTTCAAAGCGTTTTACTCAAAACTTTAAAATGTCTACTTGCATTCCTTTGCTTCTCACGGCCTCATTTGTGTTTGATGTTTGCAACAAACCACTGAATCATTTTCAAAATATTTCTTAGTTTTTTATTTTATTTTTTTATAATTCTTTCAAAATATTCTTTTTTTGAAATTTGTTTTCAGTAGATATTTATTCATTCTCTTTCAACAGAATGATCATCGACATGAAATTCTTGAAATCAGGGAAAGAGAGAGATTATTAAACCGGTACTACAGCAATGCACACCACAGATATGATCACTACAGTCATGTAGACAGAAGGCCTTTTCTAAATCAAAACTATACAAGTCTTCCTTATAATATGGTTCGAATAAAGAGCTCTGTAAGTATTTTTCTGCTTGCAAAATGCTCCTATTTTTGTTGTTGATTTTTGAAGAAAATAATTTGTGTTTTAGCAATCAAGATTGCTTTTTGATTTTACTGTGTCTTTGAATTTCTGAATGATCTGTTTGGTCTATTTGTGATTGATCGTAAGTCACAAGATCCATTGTGGCATGACCAATGAAGTTTATGAAATTCAATTAAATATTTAATGTTTTACAGATGATAATTTTTTAAATTTATTTAGTTATTGTTATTATTATTATTATTTATTTATTTTTTGCAGACTATGAATTTTTTGTATTCTATTTTTTTCCCCTATCAATATTATTATTTTATATTTATTTATTTAGTTTGCAGATGATAACTCTTTTTATTGTTGATTTTATTTTTCTCTCCCACAAATGTTATTTAATTTATAGACAAAATCTTCTCAAACTGTGTATGCAGTCCAAGAAGATTTAATGAAATCATTTGTGTTTATTTCAAGTGAAATTTGTTCATTCTTTTTGTCTTTTGCCAAACGTCATTTTCTAATGGGGTACTTTGAAGGTTGTCCTCTCTTTTTTTTTTTCTTCCAACACTAGAGAAATGAACCAATTTTATAACTGAAAAAAGACCAGTACCAAAAAAAAAGTGCATACATTTTTTTGTACTTATAAACTTAATATGTTGTTATAAACTTAGTAGTTGTAAACTTTTATACTTATGTATAAGTTAGTTTTTGAAAAAATTGTCAGTTCTGTCAGACTAGGAGCAGAATTATTTTCTTTTGATTTCAAATGCAAAATATGATTAAAACTCTAATGATAAATCAATTTTAAATGTTTTAAAGGGAACCAGCACGTTTTATACGTTCAAAAAGTCAATTTTTAAATTTTAGCTGCATATAATAAGGGACACTTCCCTGATTCCAAAAATGTATATGTTGTTTGGGTATCAAATTCCGAAAGCTAATCAATTTGCTATTTAAAATGTAAACAAAAAAGCCACGCCCCTTTTAAAGGGACAGTATCTGGATTAAAGGTTGACAAACCAGTTTTCTTTCATCAAATATTTCATGATTAAGTTACTTTTACTCTTTTTTTCTATTTACATAATGTAAACTTAGAAAATGCCTCAGGGTAAGCAGTTTGGGAAGCGTATCGCATGCTTATCAGCATTGTCAAAGTCAACACGTTTTTCCTTTTTTCAGAAAACACATTTTTTTGAAATTCAGGTACGCTTAGATAAAATTCATATCAAATAATGATTATGAAACTTTGTATTATAACATATAAAAGCATTTTGCATGTGTTAAACATATTTTTACTTTTCTTTAGGTCAGGGTTGGCAAGGTTTTGGACACTACGGTAAAAACCACGGTAAAAACCCTGGTTTTTACCGTTCTGTCCAAAACCCTTGTGTCCAAAACTGTCCAAAAGTATCCAAAACTATATTTTTAGAAAAATTGTATTCTGTTAGAAAATATCAAAAACAGAATAAAATGTATCAAAGTAATGTTTCAGATAGAGCATTTATTCAATGAAAACATTCAACTTATTTATGCAGCTGATTTAAAACTAGTTATATAGAAGTTGAATTCTTGATTAAAATTTCAATTTGTATGCATGATTTTATTTAGCTTTTTTATATTAGTAACCAAATTTCCCTATGTTTATGCAGGTGGGCAAATAAAAGCAAGGTTTTTATCATCCTGTTCAAAACCATTGTGTCCAAAACTACTTTTTGAGATTTTGTGAGAAAATATCAAAAACAGAACAAAATGTATCAAAATTATATTTTTGACCATTTAATATATTTATTCAACATTCAAGTATAAATAAATAAATATAAATATATATATATATATATGTGTGTGTGTGTAACCCATTTATGTAGCTGATTTTAATCTAGTTACATAGAAATTAAATTCTACAATAAAAATTTCAATTTGCATGCAAGAGTTTGTTTGTTTTTTCTTCCACAAACCAAATTTTTCAACATTTATGCATGTATGCAAAAGAAAGTGTTCAAAATATGGTGCTATAACTGACTTAAATGCAATAAATTACAATTTTTTTTTATAGTTACAGAATGTATTATATTAAAAATATGAACAAAAAAAGAATAGCACTAGTTTTATAACATAAGTGTTTCATTATCAATTTCTTGTTCTTTCATCTATGATTTAAAAAATAATTTTCGTTAAACCCTCACGTAAAACTTATTTGAAAAAACCATTTTAATTTTTTTTTCTTTGGCTCCTAAATATTGCACATTTTGTAATATTCCTTTGAGTTATAAATGGAACTGAAATTAGTTGTCTTGGTTGTGTTGTGAATTTCCTTTCATAACTCTACCAACTGTTACATAAGAAAGTTTTTATGTAATAGTTATTGGCAATTTTTTTAAGTAAAATATTTTCAATTAACATTTTGGAGAAAAATATTACCAAATATTCATTAATTAAACCTCATTATTATTTATAATTATGCATTACGAATATTGCAGTAAATACGAATTGATTAGATAACACCTCTTTAGCTTTAGCATAGTTTTGGACAGTTTAAGACAGTTTCGGGCACTTTTGGACAGTTTTAGACAGTTTTGGATGGTAAAAACCACCTGCCCTGTCCTAAACCAGTTTTGGACAGTCCAAAACCCAACCCTGCTTTAGGTACTATTGTATTTTTAGGAGACTAGTTTTAGTGAAAAATATCGTACTTTTTTGGGATTTTATGAAATACTATATTTTAACATTTTTTGTGGTTTTTTAATTTGTAGGTAACTGAAAAATAATAGGCTCACTGTAATTTTTGTCCTTTTGACTGTATAGTATTGAAGTTTAGAGTGATTTAATTCAGAATTGTACTTGCTAAGCGTACCTATTTGGAGTCATAAATTTTCAAATTATCGTGCAACTATATATTTTCTGTTTACTATTCAAAAATATATTCTTTAAGGAAAAAATATTTTTACTGGTTTATGATGAGAAGAATACATTCTTTCTATGCCCAATAGTTTTTAAGTCACACTTGATTTTAAAACGAATAAACACCTCATGATTTGCAACTAAACATTTGACTCTTTTCGTTGCTGAGAATGTCCCGGTTCCCTAGCTGCTTCCGACGTTGTATCAATCTCCTTTAGTGCAATTCTTGAAAAAATGTCCAGTGTGTACGCAGTGTGTAACGTCCAGTTTTTTATTTTTTCCAGCTAACCAAAGCCTTCAAAAATAATGCTTTTGTGGAATAATATGCTTTAATATACTATCAAAGCATAACAGTTAATCCCATATTTAATTAATTGTTACTTGAATAAAATAAACTTAGCGTTACCCACGGGACATTTTTTCGAGAATCAACCATTAGTACATAATTTTAAGCTTTCAGTGCACCTAATGCTCATGCTTACTTGAAAAATCAGTTTTGGTTTGTAAAATGATTTTTTTTTTGTGTGTGTTAAGTATATAATTATCTCTTTTTCTGCATAGAATGGTGATCAGGAAGCTAATGACTTCGCTGAGGATGATGAAGGCAACCATGAATGTCATAATTTGCATCATGAGCCTGGAATGGTATGCATATATTTTGCATGTAGGAGAGAAAGTCCTTCCCCTTAAAAGTAACAAAATCCATTTCATTTACCAAAGCAAGTTATTTTAATCAAATTTAAAATAATTACTTTTGCTCCATCTGTATTGATTAGTTAATCCAGCATTGTGTGTCATTTTGTATTTTCAAATGTTTGTGAAAAGTGATTTCTAAGGTTGGTTGGTTTGATTTTTATGGCGCAAGAGCCCTTAAGGGCTATGCTGTGCCAAGAGCGATTTTTAAATTGCCAATCTAATACGTACATGTACTTCTATTTTCTGCTTCTAATTTTTGGTGACTCTAATTTATTTACTTTTTTTTCTTTTGGAATAATATTTTTACGAACATTTTAACAACTGTTTGTACACTAGTTGCGCAGGAGCGAATACTGACTAGCATTTAGGGGAGGGGGGCATCCTCAAAAATATAGGGTTATAGGCACGCAAATTTTCCGGAACCGTTCAGGTGTCAATAAAAAGCACCAAATTCACCAGTAATAAGGCACCTAGTAGGGTAGACTTTATAAATACTTTAAAATTTCATTAATTAATTTAAGAAGCAATGAAAGGAAGTATCATCACAAATATTTTCTTAAAGAAATAATAAATCAAATAAAATGATTATAGTATACACTTACATTTCATTTACAAGATATTAGAACACAATATGTAATAATATATTAACAGGATATTCTGTAATACATCCATCCATTTTGTGTGCAATTATTAAATTATGGGCACTCACAAT
This sequence comes from Uloborus diversus, assembly GCF_026930045.1. Classification (NCBI taxonomy): domain Eukaryota; kingdom Metazoa; phylum Arthropoda; class Arachnida; order Araneae; family Uloboridae; genus Uloborus; species Uloborus diversus. Next base: position 54,557,537 of record NC_072732.1, read on the forward strand.
AATGATGGATGTATAGGTTTAGAGGGGGTCATGACCCCCATGACCCTCCCCTTGTAGTTGCCACACTTAATAAATTCTTATGATTATTAGGATCAGCTATTTAGTGTCATCAAACACAATTTTTATTTTTATGATGCTTTTATTCTGATGCTTAGAAAGTCTATAAGCAAGTTTTGTGAATGGAATTACCAAAAATTGCAGCTCCAACTTTGTTTTTGAATTGAAAATGTTTTGCCGTTTTATTCCCCTGTAAGATATCTTAATAACTTAAAAGCAAGTTACTTGTATCTGTAATGTTCTCTTAAGTTCATTATTTAGATTGAATGTGGAATTGAATAGAAGAAGCATTTTAGTTTTGTGGGAAAGACTGTTTTCTTGATTTTTAGAAGCAATACTAATCTTCAGTTAGTGCAGGGGCAGATAAAGGGGGAGGATCATCGGGGGTCATGACCCCCTACCCCAAACCGTTGACACTATAATGTATCCACATTGTCTTAAAAACAATTTATGAATAAAAATAAAATGATTTCTGTAATCTTTATAATTTATTACAAAATTTTAAAGTATGCATTTGAAATACTACTTCTTTTCATTGCTTATGAAATTAATTAGTAAAGGATTTGCTCTGTTGCGTGCATTGTTCCTGACCGATTTGGTGCTTTTTATTGATACTCAAGAAGCTTCAGAAATTTTTCACACCCAAAAACGTAGGTTCGTTGGTAAAGGAAGGGGTATTCCTCTCCACCCCCCCCCCCCCTTAAATTGGTAGTCTGTATCTTGCCTGAGTCTGTGTATTTTAAGTGTTATCTAAACTGAAACTGGAGATTCCACGCATCTAACTTAGAAGGATTAGTTAACATTGGTGTAAACCTTAATATAAATTTTAGTTCTCCTGACTGTTCTTGGGTTTTTCTTTTTTTTTATTTTAATATTTTTTTCTCAACATGTATTAAAGCAGTTAAAATATTTCAGCATAGTACGAGCTCTGATTTATAAGCCTAGGTGAATTTTTAAGAAATCATTGAAGGGAGGATATAAAATTTAGGATTCTTTATATCTGAACTGCATTATTAAAAACTTTATTTATATATTTTTTTGGTATTTTAATTAATTTAATTTATTTATAGTTCAATAAATTGAAGCTATAACACTTGAACAAAATAACAGCACTCTTTAAGACTATGTTTTTGAAACTTTTATTTATCTGAAGATAACGTGATTTGTAACTGATTTTTTGAACTCAAGGAAATGATATTGCAATTCAGTTGGATAGTGTGCTTTTAATTAAAATGGTACACAACTGCAATAACTGCTCTATTACTCATAGTTTTAGTTTAATGTTTGGTCATTTCGAATTTTTTCCTGGTAGACGGGAGAGCAACAGAGGTATAAATTCAATGCAAATTATCTCAAAAAACAACAAAACACACCCAATTATATCTACCTAAAAGTGAGATTAGAGTAAGTCATTATTACTAATCTAATGCTAAGTGGTGGGGTGATGCAGGGAAAAGTCACATTATTAGTGCTTTGCAGGAGAGTAAAAACATTTGTGTGGTACAGACTAAGGTTCGAAGTCACTCTCTTAAAACACTGGTAAATAGTTGATTAGGATTTCTTAAATCATAAAATTAAACTACTTTATTATTCACATTATCACTGCTTTACAAGAGAGTGTAGAAACGTTTGTCTGGTGCAAATGGAAGTTGGGACTCACGCTCTTAAAACACTGGTAAATAGTTATAAAGGATCTTTTTATCATAAAATTACATATGGCTCAATGCGAGAGTAAGATTCCACTAAAAAGCAGTAAAGACCAGAAAATTGTCATTTTTCGACGAGTTAGTGTGCCTTTGATGTAAGGATATAAGAATGCATTAATTTCTCAAAGCTAGAGCAATGGGGGAGGGAGCAATTGCCCCTCTCCTAACCCTCCCCCCTTAACGACGGGCCTGGTTTTGGTCCAATGAAACAAAGTTTTACTTTGTGGTATTTGATTTAATAGTGATCATTCAAAAACTTAACTACTAACTGTAAATATACTGATTTATTATGTATCATTTATAAATCTGTACACAACTGCTTTTTAACCTTTCAGTCATTCATTTAAAAAATATATTTTGCACCTTAATTTTTAGTCTAGTCGAGATCTCTCATCATCTAATGAACATCGTAATGGTACACTGCAAAATGGTGCCACAGGAGTTCATGAATCCAATGGGATTTCCTCCTTAGGAGCCACTATTTATCAGGGAGAATGGCCAATGCACAGAGGTAATTGAAAAAAAAAAAAAAAAACTTATGTGACCATAAAAGAAGAATGTTTTATATTTTACATTATGTTTCTAAATATTTATTTCAAAGTTCCTTAGTATGTGTGCTACATTTTTAAGAGCATGACTTATAATTTAGTAGGGTTCAGCTTAGGCAGAGGGGAAAAGAGACACTTATAAAAAAATTAAAAAATAGGGCTTTAATTTGTTAGTTATTGTTTTTAAAATCATGAGCAATTTTATAAGATGTATGCCGCATGGCTTTTAATCAGGGCCCCCTAAAGGATGACAACAGCCGAGGCGAATACTTTCAGACGCCCCCCCCCCAGGGACGGTTTTACATATAAGCTCAACAAGCTATAGCAGAGATTCCCATCTGGAGGAGGGGGTCATGGTGCAGACTGTGCCATTGAAATTTTTAGGGGGGGAGGGTGTTTCAAAGGGGTATTTTTTACTTTTTTTGTGGGAGCTCTTGCTTTTGGGGGGAGGGGTCTTCTCAATATTTAAGGGGTGCGCCTTTGATCTTGGGGGGAGGGCACCCTTGGTTATCGCTTAGGGCACCTGCTTTTTTTGGAGTCCCCCAAATCCCCAGAAAATGCATGATTTGTCCTTTAAAAGAATGAAAAGTATTTGAAAAAAATGTTTCCAAGTGCTTGAAAACTTGGGACATTTTAGGAAAATAGTTATAAACCTTGAGTTTGCAATTCAAAAATTCATGAGAATGAGAAGCCCTGAAAAAGTATTTCTTAAAAAAGGAAAAGAAGAAAAATTCCAATTAAACTTATCCTTCCAAATAAATTGAAAGTTAATGGAGTAGACATTCTAAAACATTCTTCCTATCTCATAAGACTGCTTTTAATTGTTATTGAATTAGTTTATTTTTGAATACCTTTTGTATTAAATGATATTTTTGCAAAAATTAAGCTTTTTCTATTGTAACATAAGAAAAGTGGTTGAAAGGGAGGGGAAGAAGGATATAGAAGCATATGTTAGAAATTGCTACATAATAAATTTACTGAAAAAAAAGGTAGGGTCTAAATCTACCAAAGATGCTTTGGAAAAATCAAAGAAACAATTGTAAAATATTTGAGGTTATCTAATATAGCTTTGTTCATAAGTTAAAAATTGTATGGGAAAATTCTGGTTTTTCTGTGTTAACATTTTTTTTTTTTTTTGTTAATTATGTATTTTCCTCTTCTTCGAAGCACTCTGGATGAGTGGACCTAGTAGTATTGGTGAAAAGGATCCCTTAGATTGCTTCGGTGGAGACGATACTGAAAGTATTATGAGCTTTAGCTCCACAACTGCAACAATGAGCTCTCGTCGCCCACATACTCACCAACTGGGAACGAAGGTAAATATCCAAACGTTATTTTCAAAATCTGATCTAGACACCACATGACTTCTTTGTACACCTATTAAAATATGTTCTTTTAATTACCGAAATAAAATTTGTGCTTCTATACTCACTCATATACACACATTCTGTTCTTTTAATTTTGTTTTTGTATGAAATCATTAAATTTAATATAAACTGCTTGTACTATTTGATACATTTATCACTAATTGATTTTATTTGCAACTTTTTTAGACATAGAAGTGATAATTGTTCGTTTTAAAACAGTTCTCTTGTTTAGCTGAACTTTTTATTAATTTCTGTATATATATATATATATATATATATATATTGCTGTAAAACAGTTTGGAAGAAAATGTAAATATTTTTCTCTTAGTCAAATATCTACCGCGTAGGAAGTGCTTTCCTCATTCTCAGATTCTGTTCATTCATTTTACTTATCATTAATGTCAAAATGGTAATAATCCGTGGTTTTTCCTCTCAAATTTACATCTTCTTGAGAAGGCATCCAATCTAAAATTCTTTTTTCATTGGTTAAGACAATTTCTGTTGTGAAATTGTTTGCACAATTTTAAACTTCATCATCTTTGGCATTGGCAAAAGATACGTGGAACCCTACAAATTAGTTTTCAATATTTTCTATTTACAAACATTGTTCTAACTTCTATAAAATTGCAAGAAAAGAATTTTATCCTGTTTTGGAGAGATTTACTGTATAAAAATTGTGTTTTAACAATCTTGGTTGATTGTTTCGAATTTTTTCTCATTTGCTAACATTCAAATTGCAATTGATTCGCTAATGACCAAATTTAAATGCATCCGATACTTCAATGTTTACATACAAAACACATAGCAAATTACATAGAATTAAGGAATTCAGCTGTATTTTTCTATGCGTAATTCTTTAGTTAATTCCTATTTTTTCAATGAGTTTTTTGCCATTTTCTTGTAATGTAGTAAATATAGGAAATAGCTCTTTCAAATGTAAAGAAATTTTAAATTTTTGTCGGGGTCTCAAATTGCAGCTACAAAAACTGCATGGAATGTGTAAAAGGGAAAAAATTATAATTTCAAAATAATTTAGAGGGAACAAAAGAAAATTTTAAATACTTGCAACAGATTATTGAAAACCAATGCAGAAATGATAATAGTCATTGTAGTTAAAATTGACAATAAAAATCATGGCTTTTATGTTTAATGATCGTACTTTGTTCTAAAATATTTTTCTGTGCACCCTTTTTGAGCAATGTCTTCTAACTCTAACCCCTTGGAAGCAACTTCTTGGGGTGTTTAAATCATAATAGAAGCTACTTCGTGAGTTAAAACAGTGTTGTGCCAATAACTCATCAGCATCTCTTTGTCAAGTTGAGCCAAGAATTTGTAGTCTATGGACTGTTAAAAGCAATGGATCTAGTTTTCAAATCAATTATCAAAGATTAGTCACCAAATATTTTATCGTTTGATCTTCTCTTCAAATGAATTTCTTAGGTGGTGCTCTCCGATTGTAAGAGAAAATTATTTTGAATTTTTTCATTTTCGTTATACTGCATGCACTGGAAGTAAAAAAGTTTTTCTCTTTAATCATAAAATAAGCACAAAACGAGAGTATGTTCAGTGAATAAAATGTAAAACTATTGAGAGTTTTATTTAAATGAGTTTTTTTTTTCTTTTTGTTTTTATGTACAATAGGTTGAAATGGTCTACTCATTATTATCCATGTTGGGTAGTTGTAACAAGGAAGACATGAGTCGAACTCTTCTCGAAATGTCTAACAACCAAGATAGCTGCATAGCTATGAGGCAATCAGGTACATTTTATCGTTTTGCTTTTCTGTTGAAGTGGGACTCTTTAGAAATGTTTGAAATACTCATCTTTTAACTTTCCATGTTGCAGGCTGCTTGCCCCTCTTAATTCAACTTCTCCATGGAAGTGAGCAAGATCAGGCATTGCCAGAACAGAAGAGTACAGAAAATGTCAAGTGGGCTGTAAGAGAGGCAAGGAGGAGAGCAAGCCAAGCACTGCATAACATAGTCCATGCGCATCCAGACGACAGAAGGGGCCGAAGAGAAGCTAGAGTCTTACGGCTTTTGGAACAGATTCGCGATTATTCTGACTTTCTCAGGGATTTGGACTCCAGCAATGTGGATTTTTCACGCAATGGTAAAAAAATATATTCTAAGAAAATGAAATGTTTTGAAAACATATCAAATTAATTAAACATCAAGTTTGGGAAATTCAAATTTTCCTTTTGGTAAAGTTGTATGTTGCCATCTCTCATACAACCAGTTTTATCTCCATCGACTCTTTTCTACCCTGGGTATAAAATTGTTTTTTAAACAGAGTGTCAACTAAACCATACTTCTTAGCATAGTAAGATACAAACTTGAAGTATCTATGCACACAACTCAAAACTATCTGCAGATACGTAAAACAATATACAGTGTGTAGGTAAAATGTCTAGCAATGCAATGCTTATTTTTCTTCTTTTCATGTATGTATGAAAGCAAAAGATGAAATTTTTTATTTATTTATCTGTAGATTTTGAAGATAACCGTTGTTTAGTATTGATGTCAGTTAAAAATTATCGGGGGATGTACATATCTGCAGCGAATGTATCCGCACACGGCATGCGCGTCTACGTTATCTAGCTATGCTTGTTTGTGATGATGCATACATCATACAGCCTGTTCAATACCGCCATAAGCGTAAATTTTTAATTTTATGGCAGTTTTGCAGTGCTTACACAATGGACTGTAAAATGAAATTCAGCCACAAGGGATTAAATTAATATTACATCACATTTGCAGATATGGCCTTATGCAATTCGGCCTTAGCATTCCATGGACCATTGTTTTATTTTCTTCAACTGTAAAATTATATAGTTTGCGTTTATGGTGGTATTGGACTGGACATGCAACATATTCTTTTTTCTATTGTTTTAATTTAAATTAACTCTGCTATCAAAGTTCTATTTTTAAACCTCTTCATGGTATTGGAAAAAACATTAAAATTAAGTTATAATACATTTCCCATTACAGAGAATCTGGATTTGCATCCTGGACCTGCTATTGCTGCATTAATGAAACTGTCTTTTGATGAAGAGCATCGACATGCAATGTGTCAGCTTGGTAAATTTCCTATTTATTTTCCTTTTCTAATAATTTCTAACTGAAATTGTCTTCTCTTTGTGTCAAATTTTGCTTTTAATTTTTACTACTAAAATTGAAATTATTG
>NC_072732.1:54564500-54675855 GCF_026930045.1 Uloborus diversus
GGAGGGGGAGATTCGTGGCACAGACTGCTCCATTAAAATATTTAAGGGGTTGTTTTTAGGGATATTTTTCCCTCGTCTGGGGGTTGCCTTTTTTGTGGCCTTCCAGTTATTTGGGGGGGGGGGGACTATCGCTTTTGGGGGAAAACCGCACTTCTGCTTTACGTGTGTGTGTCAAAGTTAAGAACCACTGTCAGTGGAAAGTTCATCCAAAGAAACGACAGCTTTAAAACAAGATTAAATTTAAGTTTTATCTTATTATTGGCGATGAAAGCAGATCCACAACTTAAGGTGGTCAGGGAGGTCGCAGTTGACCCTCCTGATATTCAAAGAAAAAGTATTTACATGTACTTGCAAAATAGTAGTATGGTTGGATAGGAGGACGCGGGGGAATACCGCCGCCGTCATCTGAAATATTTGGGGTTTTGTATTGTAAAAACAATGCAAATATAATGTAAATTGATTTCAAACCACCTTTCTCTCTCTCTCTCTTGTCGAGTCCCCTAAACCCTAAGGTGAGTTCCAGCAAACATTTTTTCAAACTATAGAATTGTGTATGTTTTCCATTTTTCAATTTTTTGCTTTTTTGTCATCTTTTGTGCAGCAACTTTAGTGTACAAGCTTGCTTATTTGGTTTCCTTTGAAAATTAAGCACGAAAAGAACGTTATATTCTAATGTTTCTCCTTATGGAATCCGAAAAGCGTTTCTTCAAATATCTCAAAAAATTCATTTCTGAAGATACTGCGTTTTAACTTTCCACGGCAGAATTGACCCTTTCCCCAGTAAAAATTTGAAAAGACGAGCCGGATAAAAGTATATTTTTGCATTTTAGTGCATTTTAAGTAGATTTTACTTCAGTACTTAAAGTGTTTTTATTACAATATTATTGATGTATTATATTTTAAGAATTTCTTATTCTAGTTCTTATAAGTATTATATAAATATGAGTATTTCTTTTAGTTTCTGTAAAAAGTTAATTTGTATACTTAAAGCAATATAAGTTAAAACAAGAATTCTAATTGAGAAATTTTAATTAGCAGATGGATGTTTAATATAAATAATGTCTATACTAAATTAAAAATTAAAGAAACCTGCTGAAAGGGAAAAAAATGTACAACTGACTCTGACAAATATGATACTGAACAAAATAATGATTAAAAGATAGAAAAATATGGCACCAGGAACATTTCATCAATTTAAGTCTGGTACAGATATTGCAGTGGTCAAACTACTCCGAAAAGCAAAATTGCTAAGGTTTTTCAAATGGAGGTTGCCGATTTTGTAATAACCCAGACTTTTACCAGCCAAATTGTATCACTCCAAGTATTGTGGAGCACTAATCTGGAAATGAGTAAGTGATTATAGTGTTATTGGGGAAAAAAAGCGTAAAAGTTATTCCAGTATTTAAAAAAATAAATAAATAACATGCAATATTTAAAATACACCGCCAGCTCAGTTATTCCATCCGAAGACTGCAGTTTCGCGCTTTTTAATACTCATCAGCCGGAATAGGAATTACCTGAGCTGGAGGCGAAAAACCTCTTAAAGGAGCCAAGAGAGCCAAACTGTTAGCTAATGTAGAATTAGAACACTTGCAGCAATGGTGCGGTTCAACTCAAAGATTGATGACAAAGCATGGCATTTTGTAGTAAGTTACCGCCGTAAGCCAGGGCTAAGACAGAAATACTTAAAATACACCGCTAGCCACTACTTAGCTACCAGTTTGTTTGGCTCTCTTGGCTCCTTTAAGAAGTTTTTCGCCTCCAGCTCAGGTGATTCCTATTCCGGGCTGATGAGTGCTAAAAACACGAAACTGCAATCTGGAATAACTGAGCAAGATGCAGACAATGAAATAGCTCGGTGTTTTAAATTTCCTGCTAAATCTTTAAATCTGGCGATTTTTTTTTTTTTTTTTTTGAGATTTCGGCAGATTTTAAAACTCAATATCTCGAAAACGAGGGGACGAGGGCACACAGTACATGGGTCAAAAAATGTCTAAATATGCTCTTTCGAATGCGACCATTTTGAACTTTTTTCATGATTACTGAAACCCTGGTAAGAATATGTTTTGTGCATAAAAACGACTTTACATAAATTGCGTTACTGTTTTCATAACCCCATTAAATGAATTGAAACACCAGGATAGCTTTTAGGAAATCAGATTATTACGAAAATTGAAGGGAGCAGAATATTTTTGTAAAAAAAGGGGGGGGGATGGGAGGGGGGAGGCGCAGGTATAGAAAGTTTGGAAACCACTGGGTTAGAATTTTAATCGAGTTTTTTTCGCTGCTGTATTCTCAGTGAAACTTTTTTTCCTTTGTATAATTTCTTGCGAAGCGAAGTTTTATCCTTTTTAGCAATATAAAAATGTTTTTGTTTTTATTTAAATTTATGCTTTGAATTTCTACCATTTGATAGGAAGGCGAACCGCACAGATCGCAGTCCTCAACACGTCTTGGGCTTAAACCCTGAAAGAAAGAAGAGAAGAATAGAGCTTGTCTTCAATATATTACCAATAGAAAAAAGTAATGTTTGGTTTTTATTCAGCACTGATTTTGTTTTTTACATATGGGTAGGGATTGCAATACCGGACCAAAAATTCAATACCGGTATTCGGTATTTTAAAAACGTGATACCGGTATACCTGTATAAATACCGGTATTTGAAGCTTCTCAAAAAACACTTGAAAGCATATTGTTTCGTTGCCACATTTCATAATTTTGTACAAAAATTGTATTATTTATGAAAACGTATTGTGAACAAACGTAAAATGAAGGAACAAATGTCATAATAAAAAATCAATAATAGTAAAAAACATTATGCATCGATTGAATTGTTTCTGTGCCTAGAACTCATTTTGTACTCTACTTTCTAACAGTTAAAAGTACTCTTTCTGAATTCACGCAGGTCGGAGGTACTGTTATCAATGCGCGATACACCTCATCTAATTATCTAGAAATAGTTCATCTTCGAATAATTCCGTCCAATTGGTGTTACTTTTTGTATAAATCCTTTTGTGTGTGTTTCTTTTGTATTGTGTGTATTATTATTATTATTATTTCTTAATTTATAGCTAGTTGTAATTTCTTTCCGAGAGACGATACTTTTCACATATTAACATCATTTTTCTCTTGAGCAGGAAAGGTTTGTGTTTGATTTTTATTATTAGACCTTTGGTTTGAAATTTACGATAAACTTGACTAAATTTAATCTTATTAGTTTCTCTTATTTGTTTGCGAAATTTACGATAAACTTGAGTAAATTTAATCTTATTAGTTTCTCTTATTTGTTTGCGGGTTCTTTTCAAAATTCTTTACAATTACAATTATGTAAAAATCTGAAAGTATGATTCAAATGATTATGCTTGAACCTCTATGCAAATTTTCAAGGCACTAAATATTATCTTGTTTCTAAATATTATCTTGAAAAGTATAAAGCGAGACATGACACATGACAACAAACCAATATCGGTGACAACAAATTACCATTTGTTTTACCAATAAGAAAAAGTTTTTTTGCCAAAATTCTGTACAATTAAGAAATTTAAACGAAACATCATAAAGTATTGCTGCAGTTGATGGTTGGAATAAATTATTCGTAGAACAAATAAATTCACACTCAAAATTAACTTTCACAAAAGGGAAAGTGAGTGATTAGGGAAATAGAAAAAAATAAAACATGGTGCACAAAAATGCGATTCATCTTACCATCTAGTAATGAAAAAAATCATTTTGCAATCTTTCCTCTATTTTTGTTTCATGATATTCTATTAGTTCGTGATTTTGAAGCCAAATTTTTACATCAATAGAATGATTTTGGTTCTGTATCATCGAAAAATAAATGTACATTTAAAATATAGATAGCAGATAGTAAATAAGTTAAATTGAAAATTCTTTAATTAAAACTATTTATTATTTTCAGCTAATACCGGAAGTAACCATAAACAATGGCCCAACTAAATTCCAGTTATGTAATTCAGAAATAATATTTTTAAAAAAAACCTTGTTCACGAAAATTCAAAAAAAAAAAAAAAAAAAACTTGTGGTGTTTGAAAATAGACGTCAATTTAATATTAAAGAAGTAATTTTGTAAATTAGGCAAACAATGAACAATTTTAATGATTAGTGTGAATATAATATTGTGCTGTCTTAATTAAAGCACTGCTTAAATTTTAGTTATCCTTTTAGTTCAAGTTTGAGTTAAAAATAATATAGTATTAATATATTTCCAAATTAGTACATTTGCGAATACACTGGCAATTTATAGTTTAGGTAGACTGTTTAAAATTGATGTAGGGGAATTTGGGGCAAAGTGAAATGGTTAAGATGACTGAGTTTTTTCAAACTGAGCAAATCAAAAATTTGTTTTGAAAATTACAGTACATAAAGAAAGAACATTGTATTTTGTAATAAAACTTGCATTGAAACAGTATTTTTTACTTTTGGCAGTAAATTTGAGTCTTCAAAAAAAAAAAAAAAAGTGGAAAATGTTCACTTCTTTTTCATGGGGCAAAATGAAAAATAATTTATACTTTTCTAATAAAATGTTTTTATTTCGATTATAAAACATATTTTTGATCAAAAGAATCAGTAATTATAAGGTTGAATAAATAAATGGAAAGATAATGAAACAATAAACGAATAATTAAATGAATAAATCAATTAATATATGAAGAAAAATAAATGAGCGAGTAAAAGAATGAATCAATAAGAAAATGAATAAAACAGGGAATTACTAAATGAAAGAATGTAAATGAATTAATTAGTAAATTAAAACGTAAGTGATTGATATTAAATGATTGAATGAGTAATTGAATGAAACAAACTATTTCACTTTGCCCCATCCATTTTGCCCCGTATGCACTTGACTAATTGTACAATTTATTTAAAATACAACTAAGTTTTATTATTAATTAAATTAAAGCAGCATTGAATATAAGGAGGTCTCAATTAATATTTAAAATGTTAATAACAATAACTTTATCATTTTAAAGTTACAAAAATAATTTTTTACTTACAACAAAATATTACAATATGAGTACCATTTTTTAAAAATTGCCTGTATTACCAAACGCTTTAATCTTCGGTGGTATTTTTTCCATGATTGGAATAGACTACATATGGTACTATATAGCGAAAATAATACCAGATAGGTTGAGCTAAAAGCAGAGAAAATATTCTTCTATTTCACTTTGGTCCGCTATTTCATTTTGCCCCGTGTTCTCCTCTCTATTCAACCTCCATCAATTTATTTTCACCTCAGAAATAATGACATTGATAAGATCTGTCACGGAAGTGAAACTCACAGAGGTGAGGAATTTCCATTAATGTAAGGCCTTATGGGTACAATTTTCAGGAAAAGAAATTTTTTTCTTAGTTCAATTTCAGATATTTATTTAAACAAATAATTAATAAATCACGGAAAACTCTTACATTTCATTCATAAAGTATTTGAACACAATGTGTAATAATATATTTGCATGATATTATACATACTTCCCTACATCTCACTTGCAATTGTTAAATTATGACCGAATACAATAATGATGGATGGATAATATTGTCGACGGTTTAGGAGAGGGAGTCATAACCAGGGCCGTATCCAAAGGGGGGGGGGGACGCCCTCTCCCCGAAACCTGAAATGTTTTGTACGGTAAAACAGAAGAATTTTTTTTTTTTAATGTTAAAAAAGGAAAATAACAAAGTTGTTTTTTATTCTTAATTTTGTAACTATTAAACGAGTGAAAATTTGAAGAAATACAGAAAAAGCAATTCTAGTTCTCATTAGCTGCAAAGCATACTTGAAATTTAGACCCTTAATTAGGACTTCCTGCTCTCTTTCCCAATTCAATTCAGGGCCGTCCAGGGCCAAGGCAGGCCCCTTGTCAGTTTGGTAGACTTGCCCTCTTCCAGAGGCGTGCACAGTAACTTTGGGGCCCGTCACAAAAGACTTTTTTGGGCCCCCTTTATATTTTTTACCCCTATTTTCAACCCTAGTTTTAAAAATATTGGGCCCTCTTCAGGCTCGGTCCAACAGGTGTCCCTTCTCCCCCCTGTGCACGCCCCTGCCCTCCTCCCCCTAAAACTCTTATAAAACTTACACTGCACCGATTTCGAGCCTGGGACTCTCCAAGGGCCGGGCCCCTAGTTTTCGATTAGGCTAGTATCTGGTTACCAAGATGTGCCAAATTCTGCTCCTTGCTGCATCCTGAGTAAAAAATGTAAAAATCATGATTCTCGCCTCATGGGGGGGGGGGGTGTAGCGTACTTTTCATGATCAATGTTTGTGTCTGACATGTTCCATGTCTTGCCATTTATTTGATACCGAATTCAGTATTTTGGAAGTCCTTTTGTTATTGCTTGTTAGCCTACTTTCCCAGTAAAAGTCAGAAAAAGAAGAAAAAAGCATGAAAGAAGGCTTAATGCATCTTAAAAATATCGCGAAAAACAAAAAAAAAAGTCAAAAATAAATAAAAATTGGAAAGTAGGGTATTGAGATGGGGAAAAATGTCTGTCCGGTCTGTCTGTCCCCCCCCCCCTAATAACTTTTGAATGAATAGTCCGATTCGAACAAACTTTTTTTTGTTCGAAAGATCTCGGCAAGGACACCTCATTCCCATGTTTCACTTTTTGATTTGAACTATTTTTTGTTCAATTTTGAACAGTTCAAAAAAACTTAACATTAGCGCCTACGGGGAAATTCAAGGCAATTCCGAACTGTGAGGCGAATTTGCTTCAAACAAACTTTCTAGGAAAAAGCGTTTGATGAAAAACTTGTATATAAAATATATTTTTGATTTGAACAATTTTCCGTTCAATTTTGAACAGTTCAAATCCCTTAACATTAGCGCCTACGGAGAAACTGAAAGTCAATGTAGATTACGTACTTGAAGGCGGATTTTTTCAAACAAATTTTGTTGGAAATAGCTCTTGACGCCAAACTCCAGACTCCGAGTCCAAGAATTTAGGGGCACCTGACTCCGAATCGACTCCTGTGCCCGACAATTAATCGGACTCCGACTCCCCGATTTCGACTCTGATTTCGTAGTTTTGGCAAAAATTTATATACGGAGGACAAATGACTGACTCCGATTCTTGGATATTCGTCTCCGACTCCTTTATCCCAAAATGAGATTGACTCCGAAGCTATGGTTTTAACTTGAAATAATTATTGTTGATGTGACTTGTTTTTATTTTCACGCTAAAGTTTTAATTTAGGTATTCAGTTTTCGGCGAATAAACTCGAAGTCATTTATGTTTCTACATAAAGATATGCGCAGACGATTTTTTTTTTTTTTTTTGACAATGAAAAGTATTTCTTCAAGTTGACATTTTATTGTTTTTATTTATTTTGGTAAGTGCATTAATTCATTTTAAAAATTATTTTTGGCAAAAGGGGAAAAAGAAACGATTTTTGAGCAATCACGATTGCTTATTGTTCTCACTCGACAGTCCTTGATGTTCCGGTTCCTTTTTCACCTTGAACCAGGCCTGCAGCACCACCGTCCACCGGTGACGGCGCGGCTGGTCCTGAGCACTGTCCCCTGCAATCCACTTTTGCTGGGCGGTGGCGTCCATGTCCTACACACGCATGCTCATACACAGTCGCCTACGCGCGCATGCCTTTATGCATATACACACGCCTACGTGCACACACGTAAGCCTACACACACACACACACAACTATATACACGTAAGCACCCAGGAGGAGGGACATGCTTGGGCGGGGGAGCCATTTCTAGGAACAATAACTCTAACCAGTAGAGTCTTGTCGCAACTCGTGATTGCGAAAAACATAATTTGAATTCAAAGTTTCGGAATTCAAATTGCAGGTTTTTTTTTTTTTTTTTGATATGATGTATTTATTTTAATAAGCTTTTTAATTTTAATTTTTATTTTTTCGTTTTGAAAGCTGTTAAAGAATTTTTTTTATGGAAAAAGTGTATTAGCTGCTTTGTTTAAAAGGTGCTGCTATTTTATTTGTTCGGTTTTTATTTATTTATTTATTTTTACGTATCTAATTTTTTTAGATGAGTGAGGAATATTTTATTCCTAGAAATTAGCTTAAAATATTTAAAAAATATGTTTGAAACAATTTGCGATTTTAGCCATTTTTGAGAATATTGATCATATGGGTATACGGGAAAGTAGGCTCGTATAGTTCTAGACAGAACTTCTTGTTTTTATCTTACTTCTACTGCATACTGTTAATATCTTAAGCATGAGGAAAGAAATAACAATTACTCTACTCCATTTCTTTTTCTGCACTACTTGTGATTGAAAAAAAAAGTTTGATCTGAGAAATATTTCGTTGCATTTATTTTTAACTTTAAAACGGGCGTGTCTTAAAAAGTGCTTTAAATAATTTCAACTGTTCAGTCAACTGACTTCAGTCTTTGAAAATTATTTAAGTTTTTGAAATTACTTGAAACGTTCTTCAATTTTGCCTCTTATCAAGAAAATAAAGTATGAATTGTCCAAATGGCCAGAATATTACTCTTTCGTTCTTATTTTCTGAATTTCTACACCATTTCTTTTAAACCATTTTGTACAATTTTTATACTGTAAGGAATTTGATGAAAAGGGGGGAGGGGAGGAGATGTTGGAGAAGTGATCAAAAACAAACTACACTAAAAGCGAATATGAGCAAAAGACGATGTGCTTCTCTGTTTTCTTTGTGACTAGCAGTATCCGCACAGCGATGCCTGTGTTAAAAATTTAAAGAAAATCCGTTTAATTAATGAAAAACAAATTACATCAAAATTACATTTGCAGTAGCTTTCAAATGTAAAAAACTCCATGATTCATCGCCAAATTCGCCAAGCGACTTTTTAATTAAAAAGACGATCAATTAACATACGCACAATGAATTTAAAATAAAGTAATAACAGTAAATATTCATAAGCAACAAAGGCAACTTCCTCCAAAATGTTTAAAAAGAAAGTTATTGAAAAAGTAGTGTACAAAAGTTTAATATGTCGGGCGGGGGGGGGGATAAACTATATTTGGAAGTATGCTTGGCTATTTTTGGAAGTAATACGTATTCGCAACTCCAACAAACTATAGGGGGCGTTGCAGTCACTGTCTAATGGCGAATGAAAAAACTAAAACAAACGCACGCTGTAACGTAAATTGCTTCTAAACTTAGGAAATGAGAGTAATTTTTGTTCGCATGCATGATTTTTTTGTTCTTTATTCATTTGAAAAGATTTTTCAGTCTTTTGGTTATTCTGACCCATGTAGAAAGAGATTAGAAATCAAAAGGTATTACGAAAATAAAAAATTAATGCAGAACACACAGTAAGTTGTTCTGAAGCAGCCATTTCCACGATGTTGAATTCGAAATTTAACAATTCTTGATGAAACTACATTTTTATTGTAGCCATATGAACACTATAAATATTTCATGTAAATAAACCTTTGTTTATCAGTGTTATCGAAAGAGGAAGATGAAAGTTCTTTGTTTTGTTTGGCTAGCGCTAATTGTTTTACATTCGGTTTCGTATGTTTCTAATTTCTGAATTATGATTTAATTCTGTCATGCATCATCAATAAAATTCGCACGGATACATAGCGGTAGTTTTCTTTTAAATTGATCTTCCATTATTTCTTTAAACTTATCGAATTCTGTTATCTTTCTAACATTTTAATCCACACAGGATAAAAAATAAAAATGGTAAACAACTGACATGCAAAATCTTGCCAATTGTACTACGCACTCACAATACTAAAAATATAACCCTAAACTAAAATACCACTATTTTGGCGATGAAAATTCTCAGCGTTAAACATTTTTCATTCCGTTCTACGATAATATATTCAAGAAAATATTTTGCATACTATTCTTCTTTTGAGCTTAAAATTTAAAAAGAAAAAAAAACATATTCTTTCAAATTCACACAAAACAATAAAAAAAAAATTACCTGACAAAGTTATCCTCTTCAAAAAAAAAAAAAAAAAAAAAAAAAAAAAGGTTCGAGTAGACTTGCAAATGCGAAGTTTGTTAATCCAGAATTTTCTTGTGTTTAAGACATTATGACATTCCATTTACGACAGTCAACTCACTTTTTAGAGGGAAATAATGAAAACTAACATTATTTTGAGGAGCTCGAGAATACAATTAAGGAACAAAACACTTTCTGTTGCTGAAAGCAATCCAAGACACATCGAATGCGTTAATGAATACTCATAACAAACTGCCTATGTTTACGTCAACAGACATACGTGGAACGCCATGTTTTAGTTTTTTCGGCAGTTATGTAAATCACCGCAAGGTAGCGTATTCGAACGCTGGAGTTCCGAATAGCATTAGTGAGTTTTGTTTCAATGTGCAGTAAAGTTTTGGAAAATATGTACTGAAAACAAAAGATGGGGTCCCTGAAATGAGACTTAGCTTCCCCTAACTTCTGATGTTAATCGTGCCCTGTCATCGAGTAAAGAAATTACATAGAGAGGTCCCGTTATACTAAGAAATTGAAGCCGGAAGTTGCACCGCTGTATCCCAAGATCCTTAGCTTCTTGTAGAGCAGCTATATAGATAGGCCGGCGCATCAGCTTAAGTTTAGCCATTTTGGATCAGACTTTGTTGACGCACACTGATCAAGACACTGTTGCGCTGCTTGAGTTACCACAGCAAAGCTTCAGATTTCGCCAAATTTGCCTAAAATAATATTTTATTTAATAAACAATTCACGTTCCGCTAATAATTGCTCACAGTGAACAATCACCAAACGCGATAACTCGCCAGAAAAGACAACCACTCAAACACGCCCTCCGATCCAAAATGGCTGATGCGTCGGCTCGTATATTGGGGCCTTATCTTCTTGCTAAGTATCTTGAGATACATCTTGATTCACAACATTCCTACTGAATTTCAATTGGTTGTTAATTTAAACTTAGATATTAGTGCAAATTTAAGAAGCACGTTTCTGAAATTGCATTAAAACATGAATTAAAATGCAAACCAATCCGCCAGCTACTTTATTCGGTCCCTTTGCGAGATTGGTGAAAACTATTCTCGCGAAGCGATCATGTTATCATAACCCCGCTCATCATTGCACCGATGTATCCTATAATTCCGGCTTGAATTTCATCTCCTTTTTACCATAAACGGGGCCTCTCTATGTATATTTCTTTATTCTGTTTTCCCTGGTCACCTCCAATGCTTTAGCATTAGCTGACGTTACTAGCTATCACGTGATCAATCAATCGGTCACTAACGGTTAATCTCGTCGAACGTAAGCTTTAAGCGAACATTCAATCGGTTATTCTATTCGAACATATCATTTAAGTATGTAATGAAAAACTGTAACTGTAATTGCAAAAAGTTTTGTTTATAAATTTTTCAATTGTTGCCAAGGCTACCACTACAGCACAGCTGCAAAACTGGGATAATGTAAATCGCTTTGTACTTGTCGCTTGCCTAAATATTGTGTCAAATCTGTTTTGCCATAGTAACCTTTGTTCTTGAAATTTGATTTTTAATTCATCTGAAATGGCTTGTTGAAAAATTAGAAAACCTTAAGGTTTACATGTTGTTGGTTTGAACATTTTCTTTCTTTTTTTAGCCCTGATGACTAGCTTACGTTTTTCATGGCACAACTTCTTGTGGAAGATGTCGACCAAGACTACGAACTTTTGGAGGAAGGCAAGCTTCTTATTATTTATTTTGAACAGTCTTACACTATACGTCTTTTTTTCCCTTTGTTTAGAATGTTATTGAGGAAAACTGTTTCTTATGTTTTTGTGAAAAAGTTCAAAATCATTTCTCTTTAATCTAAGGAATGTTGTGTAAGTTTTAATTTCTTGTTTTTTTTTTTTTTTTTTTTTTTTTTTTTTTTTTTTTTTGCTTAAGAAAAAGGGAGTTTTACTTACACAATTTTTATATTGTTCACATTTATTTCTCAAAAAAAAAAAAAAAAAAAATGTTGCTTACACAAAGCATTAAGATTGCCAAAAAATTTTTCTTTTTTTTTTTTCGTTGAAAGAGGCATTACGATGTACAGCTATTGGAGGTCCTCTCAAAAAATATTTGAAGACACATTCATTAGAAAAATACCTCTCAAATTTCTTTTCCCTTTAGGTTGGTCCTCAATTCTTTTAGCGCCATCGACACTAGAGTTTAAATTGGTATCGGATATTTTTTCTTTTCTTATGTTTTCTCTTAGCCTAACATGAACCATAAGCCTTTGTCAAAAAAACAAATACTATAAGAAATTTCATTTTTATTTTTCATAGTTTTCATCAACTTGCTACAAGCTAAGTTAATAGAAGAACATTTCATACAAAATTAATGATATTGCGCTATTGTTAGTATAAATTTTCAACTACATGAAAATAAAAGTATTTTACTATTTATTGACACAACGTAAAATATTTTATCCATATTTTTCTAATACATTACATTACTTCTAAGACATACAACAACTGAAGAGAGGATTCTGGTTTCCCCCTCCCTCTCCTCTAGAAGACATATCTTAATTTCGTTTTTTGATTATCTTTTGGCTTGCAAGAACAGTGACCAAAAATGCACTAAAAATTAATAATTTAAGTTCTTAAAATTCCAAACTTTGCTTTTTTCTTGCAGCAAAAATGTTCAAAATTTCATTGTTATAAATAGAGACGTAACGAGTAGCACTTTGGCCGAGTACTGAGTTCTCGGCCTTTCATTACTCGGGCGAGTACCGAGTTCTCGACCTTTCACTACTCGGCCAAATTACCAAGTTCCAATTATGTTTTAAGAAGAACCACCGACACACATGTGATGAATTTTGAACTTATTGGAATAGTTGTATAGACCTCCTTGTCCATGTAACAGTTTTTAAAACTAAATTCCTGCTGAAATTTAATTACGCATTATTTAAAAAATTTTGTTTACATCAAAAATTTTACAAAAAAAATTATTTTTAAAATTAAAATAAATAAATAAAAGGTAAGATTAATCAAGTTGGAATTAAAATAAATTATACCAATCTATTATCAGGGGTCTGGCCAGAGGATATTTGGGTCCGTTAACGGACCCTTCACAAAAATCCGATCAACCAAAACGGACCTTTCACAAAATCCTGATCAAACAAAACGGACCTTTCACAAAATCCCGATCAAACAAAACGGACCCTTCACAAAATTCTGATAAACAAGATCGGATCTGTCACAAATTGTTTATTGAAAGAGCAAATATGAAAGCAAAATAACGCATATTTCTGTGTATAAACCGATAATTTTTGGAACCTTTTTTTAAGTCAAATTAGAGGAATCAGCTTATACAAAATCGGCTAATTTTGAAAAAAAAAAAAAAAAAAAAATCGGCACTCTTGCGATTCTTTTGCAAGTGATAAATAATTGCTACTGCCAAATAAATATAATGGTTGTTTTATCACAGCTAATTAGCCGGCAGTGTTGTAAACTTTTCTGAAAAGGCATTGGTAAGCACTTTTCTCCCCTCATGATTTAATAAACAATAATAATATATATCTGCGAAATGAACTTAGAACTGCAAAGGAATAGTAAGGATGAGGAAAAATTATGATCGCTTCAGATAGGGTTACCAACTTCAAAATTATCACCACTTAGTGTCTGGTGTTGAACCTTTATAATGACTTGGTTAGAAAATATTCTCATCATTTTGCCAGCTTGTCAATATTTGCGTTTTTACGGTGCGATGTTTAATTGTTATTTTGGGAGGAAATAATATGGGTTTTGATTTTTCGATGCTAACAAGGATGATTAACTTTAAATAAACTCTTTTAATTACCGTTTTTTTTTCTTTAGATGTCTACATTTTGAAAAATGCAATCTTTTAACATCCGATATGAGAATCATATTTTGTTCTTTTTTCAAGCTAACTTCGCTTTATTTGAATTCAAATAAATGAAAAGTCTCTTTATTTCTGTTAGAACTCTCATTTCAAGTTTTTAAAGCAAAATTCAATTTTCTGTTATAAGTCAAAAATTAAAATGCTGAATAGATGGTTTATTTTATTTTATTTTTTGGGTCAACTGTGTCCACAGATATTAATTATATATTTATCATAGACTCTAAAATGCAATTTTAAAATAATTTTACCAAAAACATTTCTTTTACAAGCCGTTTTTATACTTTTGATGCCTTC
The DNA here is from genome assembly GCF_026930045.1 of Uloborus diversus. Lineage (NCBI taxonomy): Eukaryota > Metazoa > Arthropoda > Arachnida > Araneae > Uloboridae > Uloborus > Uloborus diversus. The sequence continues at coordinate 54,578,608 of NC_072732.1, forward strand.
ACTTTGAGAATTGCGATCTCTTTGCATCCGCTATGGGAATCCGATTTTACGAAATTTTGATGATTATTACGCTTTGTTAAGAGGTAAACAATTGAAATATCTTTTTATTTTTGTTAAAATCACGGAATTTATAAGTTTTAAACGAAATTCTGTGCTTTTTAAGAGTGTCTTGGGTCAAAAAGTTGAATGCTGAACCCTATTCTGAATTTTATTTTATTTATTCATATTTTTGTTACAATTATTTTAAGTACTATACAGAAATATATCTAGTATAATTTAACATAATGTAGAATGGTAGATAAATATTGATACTTGAAACAGCGATGCCCCCCCCCCCCCGCCAAATATCAGAAAAAAAATCCAGAATGATTTTCTCCACATAGAAGAGGAAAACACTCAACTTTAAGTTTAATTGATGCCGTTTGTGCCATCTCTAAATTCTAAAATTTTGTTTTGACAAAAAAAAATTTAATTTTTTTTTTGCGAAATTTTTTGATTTTTCACAAAATTAATTCATTTTTCACAAAATTATTTGATTTTTCACAAAAAACGGACCCTGTGAAAAATCCTGGACAGACCCCTGATTATAGTTCTAGTCCGCCAAACATAAATAATTTTAAAAAGCAAATAAAACAAATGTGCAGGAACACTGCAGACATGTGTTTCTGCATCACAAGGAACGTCTTTTTCAGTGCATAAAATGTGAGCTAAAGAATGTAAAGACATTCGGCAGAAGAATCCGACTTTTGGCGGATGCCTTTAAATCCACAAGTTCACATTTTGTGCATTGAAAAAGGAATTCCTTGTAATGCCAAAACACTTGTCTGCACTGTGCTTTTAACATTGTTTTATTTCCATTTATTTTTTAAGCAGAGGTCTTTTTATATTTCTTATAACTAATTTTTGTTTTTTAGCAAAAATCCATTTTTAATGTAAAAATTCCATATTTTCTACACTTACTTTTTTTGCACAATTTTTAATAAATAAGTTTTATTAACTTTGGGGACATTAAAATAAAGACTAATTCCATTGAAGCATTGCAAAGTTCATTATTTTCAAAATTTAAATTTGAATTGTAAATGATTGCAGAAAATTATATGTGCTTGCACTTTTTTATAAATTTTAATATCTGTCTTGGACAATATTCAATTTTTTGCAACTACTCGGTATTGGCCGAGTATCTGATCAAAATTGGGCCGAGTACCGAGTACTCGGCAAATTCGCCGAGTAGGCCGAGGACCGAGTAGTTACTCGGTACGTCTCTAGTTATAAACATTAGTAAAACTTGCATTTAAATGAATGCGTACATTACTGAAGGAAGACGTTACTGGTATAAATACTGAAAACTCGAAGTTTGGTTGGAATTCCTAATTAATGGTAAATTTAAAATGGTTCACAAATCTTTTGGGGCTTTTTTTCTCTGTAATAAAAACCGCACAACAAAGAAGGGACTGAATGAAGCATCCGGACTGGTCAAATCATGAGGTGTGACTCGACCGCTTCTGCCTGTAATAATTTGTGTTGAGAACATTTATTTTTATAACTATAATTTTATAAATTATTGTCCTTTTAGTTATACACAACTGTGCCATACAAACAAATCTAGTGGAAAATTATATTTAATTAAAAAGTTTGTGTGCTGAACCCTTGGAACCAGAAACTGCAATATAATTGATAATATATTCTATTTAACTTGAAAGTTCCCAAGAAGTATTTAGTAAATAATTATACAAACAACTTTAGTTGCTTCAAAATGAAGCAGTCAAAATATTGCATTCTTGAAACCTTTCTAGCTTTGAAACTTCCAAAAATAAAAAAAAAGTATCAGTTTTTAAAATCTACCGGGACAGATGTCACAGCAATGAGAACCCTTAAGGAATTTCTTTTAAAATTATATTTTATTGTTTTGTTATTAGTATAAAATTTCAGTTTTATTTATTTCAATATATTGATGTAGCGATAAAATTTACTCAATTCCCTGTCATTGATCAAGATTTTCTTTACTAATAATAAAGCTGAAAGTCTCTCTGTCCGGAGGATGTCTGTAGGATGTCTGTGACGCGCATAGCGCCCAGGCCGTTCGGCCGATTTTCATGAAATTTGGCACAAAGTTAGTATGTAGCATGGGGGTGTGCACCTCGAAGCGATTTTTCGAAAATTCGATGTGGTTCTTTTTCCATTCCAATTTTAAGAAAAAAAATATCATAAGATGGACGAGTAAATTACGAAATTATCATAACGTGGAACCGAAACATGGGCACAAGCCAATTGGCAAGATACGAAATTATCATAACGTGGAACCGAAACATGGGCACATGCCGATTGGCGAGATACGCAATTATCATAATGTGGAACCGAAACATGGGCACAAGCCAATTGGCGAGATACGAAATTATCATAACGTGGAACCCTAAGATGGGTACAAGCCAACTGGCGAGGAAATTCACCATACATTATTTGTAAATATACAGGCGAACCAAAAGACCTTTTGATTTTTCTATTACGGGCAAAGCCGTGCGAGTATCACTAGTTAATAATAAAACAGCCAGAGAATTATATAAAAATAAATATAAGCTGAATTTTTAACTTTTAGTTTTTATAAATCTAAATATGAGGAAAATGCCTCTTCCTTGCCCATCTAATTTTGATCTAAAATCTATATATTTTCTATCTAGATAATTTAATTCATTTACAAAATGAACATTGATATAAGACTAGAAAAGAAAAGTGAAAGATATCAAGTTTTGATTTAATTTTTTATTTTAAAGGAAAAGGTTTTTGGGTGTGTTATAGGTCAATGTGTGAATTCACGTGCATTGTTAATTGTACAATTATTTCTTTGAAAATTGGATTTGTACAGCTTATTTTGCCATTATCCTTCTAGAAATGAAGAAATGGATCAATTTGTGCTTCCTTTTCTTTCAAAGATAAAAACCGATTTAAAAATAATACATTTTTCTATTCATGTTATTTTTACTGTTTATAAGTAAATGCAAAACGAAAAAAGTAGGTTAAAGAAAGAAATAAAAAATATAATAATATAATAGTCCAAAATGTATCAAAAATAATAATTCTGCTACTATAAATTAACATTGAAGTTACTGATATTTTTATATCACTATTATCTTGATATAATTATGATCAGTGATCAAATGGATATTCAATTTTGTGTTTGATGTTCAGTCTACTCTCGGAATTTCTTTGCATTTTTGGGCAATGCCTGGTATTTTGTGCTACAAAATACCAGGGGAGGGGGGAGGGGAGGTCCGTTATCTAGTAAGTTTTTTTTTGGAAATTTAAAACTGCTGCTTGTGAAATAAGTCGAACTATTCTCCCTTGAAAACAAAAAGTAAAAATATTGTTATTTTATTGCTTCTTTATTAGTATTTTTTCTTGATGCACTCAGCTATTTCATTCACAGGGGAAAAAATTTCACATATGTTTGTTTGCTTCACTTTTAAATGGATTAGATTCTCATTTAGAGACTAACTTTTTATTTCCCGTTATCTTATTAAAACAGTAAGAATAAGCTTATTTGAGATGGTTTTTGACCGTATTTTTAGCTTTTTGAACGTCAACGTTCCCGAATGGGAACATCAATTTAAAAAAAAAAATTTATAATAAGTTTTTCTTTTGAGTATTTAAAAAAAAATTTTTTTATCAACAAAAGTAGATAGATATATACATAGATAAATATATAGATAGCTAGATACAGATAAGTAGATAGATAGATAGAAAAATAGATAAGTACATTGATAAATAGGTAAATAGACATAGAGATAGATAGATAAGTAGATAGATATATAGATAAGTACATAGATAGATAAGTTCATATATATATATATATATAGATAGATAGATAAATATATAGATTGCTAGATATAGATAAGTAGATAGATAGATAGATATAGATAGTTATATAAATATATAGATAGATAAATAGATATAGATAGTTACATAGATAGATAGATCTCAAAGAAACAGTTTCTTTGAGATCTATCTATCTATGTAATGGAGTGATGTTTTAAGTGGGGTTCCTCAGGGATCAGTTTTAGGGCCTCTTTTGTTTATTATATTTATGAATGACATCAATGAAAATATTTCTGGAAGCATGAATTGTTTTGCTGACGATGTAAAAGTTATGGGGATTGTCGAAAATGAAGAACAAGTAAAACAGCTGCAAGAGGATTTAGATCATATTACTAAGTGGGCAGATAAATGGGGTATGGCAGTTAATGTAGGGAAATGTCAAGTGCTACACTTAGGTCATGGAAATAAGCGTATGAGATATCGTTTACAGGGTTCAGTCATAAATCAGGCAGAAAATGTTATGGATCTGGGTGTCTTTATAAATCAGGACTTCAAGTTTAGTCAACAGTGCAGTATTGCTAGTAACAAAGCCAACAAAATGCTTGGGTTCATCAATAGATCTATTTCAAACAAATCTAAGAAAGTTCTTCTGCCTTTATATAGGAGTTTAGTAAGACCTCATTTGGAGTATGCTGTGCAGTTCTGGTCGCCTTATCTGAAGAAAGATATTTTTGTATTGGAAAGGGTTCAAAGAAGGGTAACTAAATTAGTAGGGCCTCTTTTGTTTATTATATTTATGAATGACATCAATGAAAATATTTCTGGAAGCATGAATTGTTTTGCTGACGATGTAAAAGTTATGGGGATTGTCGATATTTATGAATTTCAGATTCTCAGATTTTCTCAGATTTAGATTATGATACCAGACTTAATAGGCTTAACATGTATAGCCTAGAGCAAAGGAGAGTCAGAGGGGACATGATTCAGTTATTTAAATTTATCAAAATGAAAGATGTAAATGGATTAAATTTTTGCGGGGAAAGCAGGACAAGGGGTCATTGTTTTAAGCTATTTAAATCTCAGGCTAACTTGGAAATCAGGAAAAACTACTACTTTAGCAGGGTCGTGGGCACTTGGAATAGCTTACCGGAAGAGGCGGTAATGAGCAAGGGAGTGGATAGCTTTAAGAGGGCCATTGATCTTCATTGGGGACTAATTAATTGACTAGGACCAGCCTAGCTGGGCCCAGAGCCTGTTGCTGGTCGTCACATTTGTATTTGTATTTGTATTTTTGAATCAAAATTTATCATGTTCAATCACTGGACCAATTTGTGTTCATTTACTGGTTCGTGGTGTTCATTCAATGGGTCGTTGAGCCACTTTTTCTTTAAACACCTAAAAAAGGTGGGAAGCGGTACCATTTAAGTTCCTGCGGTTTTTTAGAGATAGTTACATAGATCAATTAAAATGTTTTAGCTATCACGATCTGTATAGTATAGAATTTAAAATTACTAGGATTTTAAAAAATGAAATTGTGCTTAACTGTTCATTCACTGGTCGGTCTACCCTAGTATAGTGTAATGTTGTGCTAATTGTTAGATTTAGTTCATTGTTTGATTGTTATCTTTTGCATGTTATATTTTCAGACATACTGGAATATGCTCAGATGATAGGGATTGATGTCAATACCGAAAGACATTTATTGTGGATTGCAGAGAAAGGTCTTTCTGAAAAAGTTCCTGAGCCATGGATTGTTTAGTATGTAAATTTTTATTTTCCATACTACAAGGTGTTTCATATTGAATTGGCCAAAGTTACGTAGTATAAATTTTTAAATTAATCTATTTAGCTGTAAAACTGTTGTTTGGAACATTTTCTGGATTTAAAACCAACATTAAATCTGCTGTAAATCAAAATGATGCTATCTATGCAGGAGAAAAGCATACTTTTTTTTTTGTGATACGCTAAAGTACCAGTGTTTATCATCATTCAAAGACATTTTCGCATAAAATTCAGAAGAGAACCGCCAGACATTGCCGACGAGAGGCCATGTCAACCTGGTTGGAAGCTAGGGGCCTCAGCAGTATAAAATGAATTTTATAAGTTTTACAGGGGGAGGGGCGACCAGCTAGCAAGGGACCTGCTTTGGCTCTCGACAGTACTGCCACCAGATTGTCACAACGTTGAATGATGGCAGTTTCAAAACAGGGGCTTCTTGTGTAAAAAAAAGCCCACAACAAAAAGCAGAAAAAAACAAAGTTGAATAAGTTTATAAATCACTATGAAGTTCCGAAAACCACCTTCAGTAAGTTCTGAACTTAGCGTGCCTCATGGAATGAGGCGCTTTGATATGGTCACGTTTATGACTGTTGCATTAAAAACAACTATGGGCACGTCTACAATTTGAACCTTACACCTCTCAGTTGCAGACATTAAAACTTAAACTGTAGTGGCGATTTTATAAACGGATAATTTTTTGCTATTGTCTGATTTAACTTTATTATTGTAGAACTAAGACTTTAAATTTAAGCATTAGGGTTACACCTGAATTAAGTTCTACAGGTATTAAAATGAAAATTATAGATGACATTTAAAAAAAAAAAAAATAAACATGTGCAGTTACTAAAAGTAAAGTATTGAATAGAAATGTGCAATTATGCATTTAAACCAGGGTTCGTGATTTTTTTTATAAAAAAAAAAATATATATATATATATAAATAAAAAAAGTCGGATTTTTTAAATTTAAATCAGATTTTTTTGAAATCTTCAAAAATTTGTAGATATTAATTACTTTACATTTATTAACATAACATATTTCATATAATGGATAAAAATGCAATGGTTAGCTCTTTTCATTTCATGGCAGTAGCTGTTTTCTAATACTAGGTATAAGTAGACCAGTTTTAATATACAAATGCATGATTCAAATTAGACATTTACCCCCCCCCCCTTCCCAGTTACAACCACAATCCTTCAAATATAATTTTAGGAAACAGTGGTACCACCATTTCCTAGAATTATAACTCTTGTATGTTTTAGAACTAAAATTAGGCAGTTTTCTATGTTTTTCAGCTTAAGGTCAAAAAACGTTAAGAAATGGATTCAATTGTTCAATTGGAGTGAAGAAGACAAAAAAAAACTTAATAATAAAGCAATAAACTAATGAATCCATTCAGTTCAGCTTAAAATTAGGACAAGTTCTCTATGTATGTATATTCAATAAGTTTTAAGGTTTATAAATATGTTATTTTTAGGTAAGACATGATTTTGTTTCATGTTTTGCTAAAAAATAAAGTTTCCATCACCATTATCATTTTTAGTGTAAAATAATATGTTGAACAATTACTCCTCTTAACTATATTAGTCATGATAACTACAAATTTTTATTTTGTTCTGAACTAATTTTGGAGCAAAAGCAATATTGCAAGATTCTGAAAACCTGTTACACACACAGGAACAGGCATGTATGTAGTTTTGTCAGTTAAGGTTAAGATTTATAAGGCAGTATAGTTAAATCTAGCTCAACGCATTCTAAAAATGCAAAATTAATTCCTAAAAATAAAATTAGCTGGTTTTAATCAAAGATTTTGTTAAAATTGATTAAAATAAATTGATTTAAATCAATGATTTTTTTTAAAATCACTGGATTTAAATGATGATTTTAATTGTGATTTAAATCAATGAACCGTGATTTAAACATATGTCAATTGATGAAATATTTTGTTTTTTTCTTTCATCTCAATTGTGAGCTGTAATTGTAATGAATTGGGAGAAAAAACAGTTCTATTCAATTAAAATTTCTTGATGTAAAATTCGTCACCTATGATAGGAAATATGGTTTAAAAATAAAAATGTTGTTCACAAAATACACCATATGACTGCTTATTTCTAACACTATTGTTCAGAAATGATTTTGATTCTATAAAATAAATTAACTGCATAATTTGTTCTTCACGCCATTCTTTTTGTCCTATTCAACATGAAACATCCTGTGATATAATAAAATATTTATGATAGTTACTGATATCACTATTAATATTGTCACTTTAATCATTAATTGATTTAACATTAAATAATGCTCTCTAGGTGCTTTAAATTATTATACCATATCTTATAAATAAAAGTGTAGTGTCCATATGTTTGCTACCACAAAACTCAAGAAGTAGTCGATAGATTTGATTGAACTTTTTATATAATGTTTCTTTTGTGTAGAAGAGTGTCCAGAAAAACTTTTTATCCCCAAAATTCTTAACATTTTTCAAGGATTAATCAAAAACATTTAAGTAAGTCCAACAAATGATTTATGTATATTTTTTGCCTATTATTAAGCAAGAGCAGAAGTAAATATTTAACCTGTTGCCAAAAGACAATAAGGAATTCAGGCTTTTCACTCATCTGTTATCTAAAAATGCTGCTTTAGTTTTGATTTTGTAGGGACTTTAAATGAAAACGATTATGTTTGACAGATGAAATTATTCATTTTAGCTTATTGTTAAGTGAGAACTGAAATAAATACTAAGCCCATCGGTTGGGTTTTGAAAAAAATTAGTTTAGTACATTTCACTCAGAAATGCAGTTGGGGGAAAAATGTTCATAGGTTGCTATACTAGTAAATTTACTTGAATCCAATGTATCACCACATGTCGCTAGTGCAAGAAAAACATAACTCTGCTCATATTAAGAATTAAAGTAATTTTATCCATTTGGGAAAAAAAACCTAATAATTTCATGCAAATAAAGAAACTTCTCAAACAATTTATTGTTCAGTGCTGTGTTATTGTATAGAATAATTGCATGTTCTGTAATTGGGTACTCGTATATCAATACCAATTCTTCTATTTTGAAACAACAATGGTTAATAATTTAGACTTAAACGTGTGTCCTGCCCTAAAATTATTTTCTGACTTCGCCACTGCTTTGTTATTTCGGGAATACCCCCCCTCCCCAGATCCCTGTTATTGTTGCACCCCCAAATATTTCGGCCTAAATCCGCCTATGTGCGTTAGTCCTAAAATTTTGAGCGTTTCTTGAGCATTAATTAAAAACAATTACGTCTAACAGGTGACTTATATTCGGTTTAACCTGTTGTTAAGCGAGAATTGAAATGAATATGAATATGAAATGAATTTCTAATTATATTTCTTAATAAGAAATTCGGCACTTTCTTTCATAAATTAATAATGGACATGATTTCTTAATAATAGACATTAATAATAGACATGATTTCTGTTTGTTTGAAAGTGATGTCAGGAGATAATATAGCACTCTAGAGTAAGGAAACCACTTCCTTATTCTATGTATGCCAACTACAGTCTTGAAATTATGTACTAAATTAAATCATGCTAGGTCCCTCAATTTAATAACACAAGCTTCTGACCATAATGTTTTTTGTCCATGTTTGGAGAGAACAAATTTGAAAACTACTTTTGACTGAATTTAAGGCCCTTTTGCTATACTGAAAGGCTATATTACTATCAAGAGCAGACTTTGTATGTAGAAACTATCTTTTCCGACATGAAAAGTTTTGTAACGAAAAAGCATAGTTCATTTTACTCTAGTTGCAATGCATATTTTTTATTAAATTCTTTTTTTCAATGGAGGACACATTTTTGTTTTGTTCTAATCGTAACGTATCTTTTTATTTAACTGATTTATAGTTCTGTAGAATTCATGATATTTAAATTAAAATATAAAGCTCTAAAAGAAATTAACATTGATTAAGTTGTGCTAAGTGATTTTGTGAGCATTTATAAACCAGATGCTGTTGTTAATTATGCATTATTTTCTTTTTAGCGTTGATGAAAAAAATAATATTTATTACTTTAATCCTAAAACTCAAGAAAAATCGTGGTATCATCCCTGTGATAAAGATATTTGTTCCTTGGTTCTTGAGGAACGAACCAAAAGCAGAAATCAGGTTTCAACAGACTGTGGCTTTGAATCTAAGGTATGATAATTTTCATATATTTCAACTATTTATGCTTGTCCTTTTATGGTTGGATGAAGGTAATGCCCTACTTTTTCACAAATTTACATTTTTACATTCAGTATTTCTTACCATTTTAAAGCTGCTTTTATGTTGCATCATTGTGACGGGTTATAATGTATTGTGAAGTAGTTTTTTCTGTCATTCAATTGTTTAAAATGTCATTATAAAATGATGTAAATATTTCTTATTATTTTTGAAATTCATAGTTTAACATTGTGCAATTGTGATTTTTGTACAATGAAAAAGTTCAAATCTTCAGGTGCCACCAAAGAAATGGAACTGAAGTTGACATTTTTTGTGCTTTTTTAAAATACATTTAACTGATAATAGATTTGCAACCATTATGAGTTTTACTTTGCCTAGGGTCTGAATTATATGCAAATACATATATAGACATTTTTGCTTTTTTCGGGTGTAAGTACCCCCCCCGGAAGGGGCCGTCCAGTAATCATGTGATGTTTTTTGGCATTTTTAAATCCCCCTCCCCCTTGGTGTTACATGGGGAGGTTGAAGACTACCCCCTACTATATCATGTGTATTTTTAGTACCTACGAAAAATCTTATTTTTCTTTTTAAATATTTATAAATTGCAAGTATAAGTATCATCTAATAATGAAAGACTAAAATAATAACAACAAAAACTATAATAATGAAAGGTATGCGAAAAAATATTAAAGTAGAGTATCCTTGGGCCACAGATTACCAAGACTTTCTTCCATGCCAACAACTGGATAAGCATCTTCAGTTGTAGTTGTAGGCACAGTACTTAATTCTTCGAGATCCATATTGGTTTCATCAAACCACTTGGCGTCGCCAATTTCACGCACTATGCACAGAATCTCTCGCGGTTCTCGAAACAATAAATACACATGATATATTACTACAACCCTCCCTCCACCTACGTGATGTTTCTTGATTTTTTCTGGAACCCTCCCTCTCTTTCGAGCCTCACGTGATTAATTGATGGCCCCTAAGCCCTTATACATAAAAATGGCTAATAAGGGCTTACTGAGTTTTTTACTTGTTTTTAGAGTTTTAAAAAAGTGTTATAAGAAGCTGGAAAAAAAGTTTTTTATTTTTCATAAATGGAAAAAGATGTGCTGGAAACCATTTATGTGGAAAGGTATACTGCCTCTTTTGGCAGCGAGTAAGAAAAGAAAAAAAAAAAAAAAAAGGTCAGCAGAGAACCTGAATTCTAGTACTTTTTAAATACACATTTAGTGGCTCTGGGTGAGTGGGATTTTTGAGTTATATAAAATATAATATTTTTAAGTAGTAAGTCAAATTTTCACCTGTAAATTTTCCTTCCTCACTAAAAGTTTACTCCTGAATAGTTCAGTTTCTGGTCACTGAAAAAAAGTTGACTGCAGGAAATGTAACTTATTGGTAAAAAATGAGTTAAGTTCAACAGTATTTTGGAAAAAAACAAACTATAGTGCATCCTAAATTGAATGAAAACAACACAAGTGCTTAAGCATGTACTGTCAAATTCTGTTACAACAAACTTCAAAGAACTGTAACTTTTGTTGGTTTTAACAGGAATTTGGTTGTAATGGAATTGAAGCAATGCAATGACATTTAAACAGGACTAAACATTTATTTCATTGAATGTATTTCATTGTATTGTTATTTGCTATGATGAGATTTTACTGCAGTTGAGTTAAAAAAGGTGACAAATCCACCCCTCGGAGACCCTCTTGGGCTACACCACTAGAGGACAGGGAAGAGCAGTTTTATTGTATTATTGGAATGTTTAATAGGTATGATATTAACAGCTGTGATACATCAAATTTTTTTGATATCACAAATGTATCGGCAATCAACTATCATTCCATTTTTTTTTTTTTGAATTATTTAGTGTTATGATACCAAATATTTTAACTTCATTGACATTATAAATGGTCTCGATCTGTCTGGAAAGTAATGTCAATGAGCCAATTCCAAACATTTATTGATCGCAACCATTAAAAATACATTTCAAAATAGACCCCTAAAATTATTAATTATTTGATATGTTTGATTATGTATTAATACAATTTATCACAAGTACATTTATTGACAAATGAAATTTGAAATTGTAAAGATTTTGATAACTCTTTTTTTTTTCATTGCTTTTCCAAATTATTATACTAACTCACAAAACCAGTTAAGAAAACATAACTAGCAGTTAAAAATCATGACAATATATGTGCATGCTTATTCATTGTAATCTCTTGATATATAGTTTTTATATTGTTCAGAATATTTGAACTATTAGCTAGAAGGTTCATTCAGTGAGGTTTATTCATTTGTGGAAAAAATATTGACAAAATTAGTTCAGAAAATTAATTTTTATTCTTTGGAATAAATTATAAAAATAAAATTAAGGTATAAAATGGAATTTCTTTATGATACAGATGATATCTTAATAAAGAATGTTTTGTTTTCAATGCTTTAAATGCCATTGCCATTTTAAGAAAGAATTAAAATAGTTTAAAATATGAAAAATTTTGCTACAGACATTGAATTTTGATAGAATTACAAGAAATTTTCTAATTACTTTTAGCTGGGCATTCTGTAAGTACAAATAAATAGGAATAAGCTATTGAATTAAATATTGGTTTTCATAAAATTATCCAAAAATGAGGCTTAATAAGAATTTCTATTGCATATTAATGTTGTAGTATAAGCCATATAATTTCACCAATAATTTTATTATGCTTCAAATGTAGTCAAGTTTTTATATATTATATTAAATAAAATTTGATTTCATTTGCGACCAATATAGGATTTCAGAACTATAATGAATTGCGTTAAGCTTTAATTTTGAAGTAAAATTTTAAGATCTGATAAATCTCATAAATATTTTGTAGTGTTGAAGATGTATGCTCGCTACAAAAAAAATCAGGGAGAAGTATCAGAGTTAAAGGTCGGTAATATAAAAAGTTTTTTTTTTTTTGCACTGGTGGTGCACTGGGCAGCTTATTTGCACTCAATGTTTCTGCTTTTCTACTTCTTTAGCTGATAAAACATGCATGTCTTTTGCAAAATTTATAATTTTCAGTGTTTGATGTATTTTCATTTTTGCATGATCTACTTCCCATGAATGTTTCATTAAGTATTCCGTTGAAGTAATATTAAAGTTTGTTAATAATTATGGAACTCGTTTTTCTTTAGAATTTGAAAAGACATAATATTGTGATAACATTTTAGACATTTATCTCCCTTGCATAAGGGTTAAAGTAAAAAATTGAAATTAATAAATTAATATTTAATCATGATTTTCTTTCAATGAAATCTATTGTTATGATACTTTTCACATGCATAAAATATTGCTCATATTTTTTCATGGATAAATGCTTTTTTATACAATTTTCTTTTTTGTCTTACATATTGCAACCTGTTTTTCATTAGAAAAACTGTCATAAAGCCTTCCCTTTCTTTGTATAAACATTATTTATTCATATAAATTTTACTATTACAAAATTTAAATGCAAAGGGTTTGAAAATTAATGATTTCAATCTTTATACTGTAGATTTGAAACATATATTAAGGCCGTAATTTATAGTGAATCAATAAATTAACAGTTTATTTTTTAAGTAATTAAAGATTTAAAAATTGTACCTTCATCCAACCATTAAAAGCAGCCTTTGGATCCAATTCATGATGGGTCACAATCTTCTGCAAGATTTTCAAAAGCCCCTCTTCCTCAGGTATGTGGATTTGATTTTTGTCTCCCATTAAATTGATTTGCTTACATATGTTTTACTGTTAGCTATATAATAACAACAAATCCTTGGCATCTAAAAAAGTAGCGTTATGACTAGTTATTTAAGACTAAAAATCATTCAGACGTCATGTTACACTGAATTTTTCTTATAACTAATTTGTCTGGCACCCAAACTCTTGCCCAGACTCCTAAGATTTTACAAATTTTGTCGGTCTCTGATAAAAATAAATACTTAATGAAAATTCAAGGAATAGTTGAGTGTGTTATCTAAAGTTTAATTTATTAATGAGGTCAACTATATTTGTTATGCTGTCAAATGACAAGAATGTATAACAGCCTCATCATTAGAAAATAGCTTTAGGGTATAATTCACCATAGGGAAAATTTTAAGGGGAGCGGGGCTCAGATATTTTCTTCATGGAAACCGATTTCAGTACTGATTAGAGTCTTTGAAAATTTGACATTTTTAATAACATTCATCAACGGGTGGAAAAGAAATGTTTTAACATTTTTGCAAAGAAAAAGTCCTGAAAGCAAGAGAGTTCTAATTTCTAAGGGGGTGGCTTGAGCCCCCACTTCTCCCCCTCCATATGGGCGCCCATTAGGGTGTCCCCCCCCCCAAAAAAAAAAGAAAGGTGAAAAAAGTTTCATATAATTTGATTGACGGCAACCCGTGCCAAAATAAATTCTCAAACATTGTATTTGTAAAAGTTTATAAAGCTATTATAATAAAAAAGCCTGCTCTTGATGTTGCTGTGGCTTAGATTCAGATACAACCTAAGTTGATTCAATTCAAGAAGACATTATGTCATCTGCCTGTGGTATGCATCTTGAAAAATAAAACATGCATTTAAAATTATTATGCTGTTGATCCCGAGAGCCTGCTTTTTATTCCAAAAGTTTTAACTTGCCACAAGTGCTTTTTGAATTAAATTTTTCTGCTATTAATAAGCTGTACCATAGTTAAAAAACTGCAATGCGTTTTCTGATTTTCAGCTGATTCTAGAGAACGAAATAGTTTGTCTTATTACATATGTGTTTGAGTACTAAAAGACATGCTCTTTGGCAACAAATCCTTACATAAAATCATTCTAACTACATGGAAATTTGCGCTTACAAGCTGACGCAGTCTCTGATTTTCAAGCATTGAAAAATTGTTTTAAACTGTTTTGTTAAGAGTTTGAAACTAATTATTTTTCACCTATATCAATGCAATTAAATTGTGTAAAGTGGAACCTTATTTAACAAGCTCCTTGCATAATGAGTGAAAGAAAAGATAAAAAAATGACTTTTTATTTATGGTGAGCACTTTTTTGCATTATGAGTAACGTGCAAAATACAACATTTGTATTGTGGCGACATGAACAGAAAGTCAGTCTGCCTGCATTTTGTCCACCAATCTGTGTTTCTGTTTATTGAATAAACATCAAATACTGTTGCTTCTGAAAACATCACTCAAACTCATGATATTAAAGCATAGTCAGAAACTCAGTATGGAAGAATTAACAGAGCTAGATTTTGTGCCATAGCTAGAAGCTCTGGATGAAATTTCATCAGATCTTTGGAGTTGGAGGAAAAATGGCTGACCCTGAGTCCCTACGCCTATTCCAGCTCCTTCACCACTAAATCAATCCAACTCTGCAACTATGGCAGAGCTGCTCACTTGGACAGAAATTGAGACTTCCAACTCCTTTACCCCAAAATTGGTACAACTCCGACTCCATAGCCCTGGATTTCATCCAGAAAGTAAGAAGAGACTGCCTCAGTGGAGCAACTGTCCAGTGAATTAAGGAAGATGTTGGAAACTCGAAAAAACTTGCATAAGAACTGTTACATAAAGAAATATCATCCTAAATAAGATTGTAGCAATGTGGGCTACAAACTATGTTTGAAGATAATATTTTGTTTCCTTTTTCTCAATCTTTAATTGCTATGAAGAAAAACAAACATCTCCAGCTATCTTATTAAAAGGGGAACATGATAAATGCTCAATCATATTATTACACTTTAGTTTTACTTCTTTTCTTAGAGGAACCCAACCTGTTTTATATGGAGGTAATGAAAAGATTATTTCGCTAAATGAGTGTTTCATATTATGAGTTGGACTTCGGAATAAATTGGTCCCAAAGCAAGATTTTTCTGTATTTAAAATTTATATAACAGTGTGTGTTAATGTCTTATTTGTGGTTACAAAAGAAATAATAATATAAATAAAAATAAATACATAGATAAAAGAAAGAAAACTGAATAAAGAAATTGGGAATTTAAAATAACAAATTAAATGTATCATATCTTAATTGTTTTATATAACTTTAAGCAATGGTTTCATTTTCAAATGTCTTCCTAATACTAATGTTTTGAGTTTTGAGACCTCATTCAATAAGAGACAGCATTAGAATCTTAGTGTTTAAAATTGTTCTTTAAAATGTATGTTTTAAGATTTTAGTTTTTTAAGTTGTATTATAATTTCATAAGCAAGACAATTTATTGTAATAAATTTTTATAGCTATCTTCTCTCGCTGATGCTCCAACATTATCAAGTGGTAAAAATACAGTAAGTTTGTTTTATGGTACTGCTTTTCTAAATTTTCCGAAACTAAAATTATATCAGTTTGTTAAATAGCAATTTGGAGTACAGATATCTACTTGAGAGAACATTTGTAGAATGGATCTTTGACGAGCATCTGACTATATTATTTTTCAATACAAATGAGGCAGTACTTTTAGTTTCACAAATTTTTAACGCTTAAGTACTGCACTTTCAACTTTTTAATGTACGATACCTACTTTTGCCCTCCATTTCAAGTTCTTTATATTCTATGAAAATACACTAGTTATCCTCCAGTATGAGTTTCAATCATATTTAGGCTACAATAACTTATTTTGTATCTGTACAATTTTATTAAAAGGTAGTTTATTAAAATATTCTACTTGCAATAATGCGTGACTTGTTTGACTGAATATTCAATTTAGACCTACAAGGCCTATTAGTATTTCTGTTGTTTTTTTGTATTTGGTAGAAATTAGCTTTCATTATACAGTGAAGCACTGTTTATACATTTTTGAAGGGACTGCAAGAATAAAGCATATAAATGAAAAAACGTGCAATAGGTATATGTTAATTTGTATTGGACTTCACAGTGACCAATTTTAAAAAACATATAAATAATAAAGAGATATAAAAAAGGAACATATAAACGTTGTTTCACCTTATATACCACGGTTATGTAATAATGCTGGTTCAAAATATATTCCCCCTATCCTTGCAGTATAATGGAGTTCTACTGTACTTAAAAAGTTTATGCTTTGAAAACATAATTTTTTTTTCTCTCTGAAATCACAGTAAGAAAGCAATGAAACCAGTGTAAATGAAAAACTTAAATTTTTTTCCAGTCTTTAGTTTGCTGTGCATGTAGTCTTTAAATCTTTCATGATGTTTATAACTTGATGGTTTACTAGGAAGAAGATGTTACATGGCAAATAAGTAAATCTGATAAAAATTGTATTTTAACTTTTTTTTGTTTGTTTGCTTTTCTGCCTACTTCATGCAGTTTATTGAGGAAAAAAAAAAGTCTTCCTGAATGAGTTAGTACTGTCGTGTGTGCAATAATCTCAGTTTTGAGATATTGTTTTTTGTTTTCATCTACAAAGTCCTTCAATTGACTACAATGTCACCTTATTTATATCCTGATTTCTTTAATGTATTTTTTGCCTTTTTAGCCTGCTTTAAGGTATGGGAAAGTGGATAAATCTGTTGCAGGCAAAACTTTCGATGCTGGGCGGTTTGAAAATAGAAGAGGTACTCAGTTAGCACCAGTGCGGTTGAGTAACCTAAAGACGCCTGCACCTCAGAAAACTGGCTCTGGGACGTCTTTTATGCCCAAAGGTACTTCAATCTACAAAAACATTCGCCGTGTAAAAGAAGAACCAGAATATGAAGAAGGAAATTTCAGTGATGAAAGAAAGAGAAGTGTAAGAATGTGCTAAAAATATATGTTCCTTTTAGAAATATCTTTTGTGTGTTTTCAATTTATATAGTTAATCTTTGCATTACACATCATAGTTGCTTAGAGTTTATGTCGTCAAATGATTTAATTGAAAATTCTTCATATCATTTTTCTTAAAGGTGCTCAAAAATTATGTTTAGTTATCTGTTTTATTACATATTTTATTTATTATTTATTAAAAATATTTAATAATTTGAGACATTTGTGTTGCATTTAAATAAAATAATTATTGTCCATGCTATAAAGGCATTTGTTTAAAAAATATTATCTTGTTTTTTTTTTGAGAATGAAGTTTTAGAGGTTGGTTCTTATAGTAATAGCAAGTACTAATAATTTTCAAGTAAAGGTGTTTTTTATGCATTAATTAGATGATAAATTAGTTAATGATTAGTTAAATAATAAATGATATTGGTTAAATGATACCCAAAGCAACTAAATATTTTCTATTAATTATAATTGGTAAAACGTATATCGATAGTTTTTCCCCCTTAGCTTTTTATGTGACTTGTCACTTTAAAATATTAAAACATGTAAGAATAATATATATATCAATTTTACTTTGATAAAGTTATTTTGAAAGTTAAAAACTTAAGTACTTGATTCATTTTCACACAGACCTAATTTTGACCATTGGTAAATCTTTAATTCAATATATTCAATAGTAGGTTTCTATGCAGTACTAAGACTTGGAACCAAAACAAGGGCGGATACAAGGGAGGGGCGATGGGGGCGATCGCCCCCTCCTTGAGCCGAGGAACTATAGTACTTTCTTCAAGTATATTTTCGATATTAAAGTTCCAAAAACGTAATTTTACGTAATTTTCGATGGTCTTAGAAGAAAGGGAGCTATTCCGGATTTGAAGTTTTGAAAACGCAATCGTAGCCCATCTCTTGTTACTCTGGGGATAGGGACTAGAACTTTCAATAGGATTTTTTTTAATTGAAGTTCTAAAATCGCAATTTTAGACGATCTTAGATGATAATTAGGGATAGGTTCAAACGCTCACCCTGGATATGTTTTGAAAAAAACACCACTATAGGACGCCTTTGTTTACATAAGGGTAAGCGATGGGGTTCAGTACACTCCTTCGAAAGTTTTAAGAGATTAAAGTTCCAAAGTGTGAACAGTAAAAAACAATCGCCCCCTCCTTGAACATTTTCTGGATCCGCCCTTGAACCAAAACCACAGAATGTTTGAGATCTCCACTTCAAAAAGTAGTCCTTGAATTTCAGCCACCTGTTGGGGGCTGCTTCAAGCCCTCTATTGCCGCCAATCCCTGGGGAATGATGGAAAAATGTGCACTATAAAATGTACATCGTTATAAATGTTTACATTCATGTGATGAATTACAAACAAATACTAATGTTAAAATTTCATAATTAGCAATTATTATTACAAGTGCACATTACAGATGAAAAGCTTTTGTTTGATGCCTTTTCATCCATAAGCTTAGTTTTTTACATTCTAAAATTGGTTCCTTGTAACACAAAAACATTTCTAAATTTTTTTTTTCAGCATTTTCAATTTCCTTTTATTAATTTTTGTATTGTTATTTGTTTGTAAATGTTATTTTTTTTTGCCGACACTATATATTTCTCTTAACTTCAAATGAGTTTCAAATTATAGCTCACCATCTAAGGGGAAGATAAATAAATTTTTTTTCCACAGAAAATAGTGCTATTTTTATTTATGAAGGAAGTTTTCACTGCATATGTTCAGGGTTGCTATTTTGTCCACTTTTTTGCAAAAAGTCCGGGATGCCGGAAGAAACTGGACAAAATGCGCGAAATGAAAAATAAACTGATTATACATACATAAATTTATTGTTATGGTGTAATAATATTAGTACATTATTCTAATACATTTTCTATTATGAATTAATCATTTAATTAAAATAGAATCACTAGCTTTATAATTTTATAAATCTAAAAAAAAATTAAATTACACCTTGGTGCATCTAATTTTAGATCATAATTTATTTAAAAGTAATAAAATTTAACAATGAAAAAGCTATTGGGCATGCTTAGACTATTATATACAGTTGTAGAAAATAAACTCAATGGGAAAGTCAAATGAAATGCTTGGAGACATACATGCAAAACAAAGATTTATAGTCTAAAAATATTTTATAACTGTTATATTTTTCGAGTTTTTATTGATGTCACCCCATAGTAATATATCTATGTACTCAGCTTATTTTATGAATATGTTAATGTCATACAAATTAAGAAAAATTACTACTTTAGTGGGGTTGTGGGTTCTCAGAACAGTGTACCGGAAGAGGCTATAATAGGCAAGAGGGTAGATAGATTTAAAAGGGCCATTAATCTTCATTGAGGACTAATAAATTGACTAGGAACAGCCTAGTCAGAGCCTGTTGCTGATCACCACATTTGTATTTGTATTGCAAGAACAGATTTCACTTCATGCCAAGCATTTATTTTTAATACCATATAGTTTTTTTTTAAAATATGATTTTTAACGTTTTGAAACTTGAACATCCTAAAATTTACAGCTGATGTGCTTATTTTATAAATGCCATTACATGCATTATAATTTATTTTAACACTCATTTGATTTATTAACACACTTGCATAAACTTCAATTGACTTACTTTTTTTATTTTCACTTTAAAATACTTGACAATCCTTTGTTTATATACATATTTATGTTTGTTATTTTTATATTAAAATATTACTTGAATAGGAAAAAAATCTACATAATTATATTTGTTATTTTCAAACTTCAAATTTTTAGCTCAAAACGTTTAGTTCACCACTAAAGTGTACAAAATGTTTTTTTCGCCGTTTTTTTCCGGGGTGGACAAAATAGGACAACCCTGTGTATGTTACCTTAGTGATCGAAAAGTAGAATTGATTTTTTTGCTTGATAGTTGCATCAGGTAACTGTAGTATTAACACTATAGTAGAACCTCATTAATCCGGACGAATAGGGATCCAGGTTGTCTGAATTAATGAAAGTACGGATTGAGAAAAATAACCAATAAGTTGAACCAAGGTACATAAACAAACTACTGTACACAGTAAAAATTTTATTTTGAATTCAAGAGAATGAAATGTAAAGCTGCATAAGAGAAAATTTCAAAAATCTAAAATATGGAATATAAAAATACATAAATGATGTAACTCGCCTTTTATTTATACACTAGTGGTACCCGCATGGCTTTGCCCGTAATACAAAAATTAAAAGGTCTTTTGGTTCGCCTGTTTATTTACAAATAATGTGTGGTGAATTTTCTTGCCGATTGGCTTGTACCTATTTATGGTTCCATGTTATGTTAATTTCGTATCTCACCAATTGGCTTGTGCCAATGTTACGGTTCCACGTTATGATAATTTCGTAATTTACTCGTCCATCTTATGATAATTTTGTTCTTAAAATTAGAATAGAAAAAGAATCACATCGAATTTTTGAAAAATCGCTTTGAGGTGCACACCCCCATGCTACAAATTAGCTTTGTGCCAAATTTCATGAAAATCGACCGAACGGTCTAGGCGCTATGCGCGTCACAGAGATCTGGACAGAGAGACTTTCAGCTTTATTATTAGTAAAGATGATGTATATCTAAAGGGCACTTCAGATTGAGCCAAGGTTGGTTTAATAGATTTTGGATTAATGAGGGTTTACTGTTATTTATATACTTTTTCTTTTGTGGGCATGATTCATATGATATGAAAAAGCTGAGTTGAACTTACTTTCATTTTGTCAGTTGCAAAAAAAAAAAAAAAAGAACTGAGGGGGGGAGGGGAAGCTTGTTTTGTCATAAGTTTTGCAAGCTTTCTTTTTGAAATAATTGTCATGATTGTATGTTTTGTAAAATATGGAAAGTTAGTGATATAATTTATAACATATTTCTTCCATTTATATTTGTGCAGGTTTCATCATATGATGACTTAAATGAAAGTTTAAATTCTGAAGATGGCTCAAAATATTCATATGAGGTACTTATATTACTTAATTTCAAACAAGGGCGCCCATATGCAAAATTGTAAGGGGGGAGGGGCTCAGATATTTTCTCAATGGTTTAGCAGGATATCTTCTCCATGCAAACTGATTTCAGTGCAGATTAGAGTTATTAAAATTTGACATTTTTAATAACTTATGAAGGATAACTTTACTGAAGAAGAAATGTTTTTACATTTTTGCAAAGAAAAGGTATTAAAAGCAAGAAAGTTCTAAATTCTAAGCAGGGGGAGGGCTTGCCCCCCCCCCATATGGTTGCCCTTTTCAGTTTTATTTAATATAATTGCAGTTATTCAATGAATTCTTTTAGTTTGTACATATGGGGATGAGTTTTTTTTTTCAATTTGTCTTGTGAAAAATGTTTGAAATCGAGCCTGAGTTGAGATTCAGGACAGTCTGTAAATACGAGCATAAAATACTTCAACCTTAACTCTCATATGCTTTTTAAAGAGTTTTTTTGTATTATTCTTAGCGTATTTAAAAATAAAGTGCAAACATTTAATATTTTTTACTTTAGATTAAAAATTTAAACACAGTTCAGATGCATTTTTTGTTAATTTTTGAATCCTGTATACATACTAAACAAATTATTGTAGTTCACAGTAATAAAAAAAAAATCACTCAAATTTCAGTTTAAACTACCATTACCCTGAATCAGTATTGATTGTTTTGTTAATTTTGTTTTTATGTATGTACATATACGGCAACCAAATTGACCATCCTTGCATCAATTCCGCCAAATATTTTCGTGATCTTTCTTGATATGTATGCAATGGAATATCTCTCTCGCATAACTCAAAACCGATAAATTGTAGAAAATTGAAATTTTGTATGTAAGACTGGTGAAACTTCTAGTTGTACAGCTTCCACTTTGGTGACAATCCAACAATCATTCAGACGTCTGTACACACTTATGTATTTGTTTATTTATTTTGTCCAACTTAAAAAAGGATAGTTGTAGAAAGTTGAAGTTTTGTATTTTAGACTTTCATAGTGTATAGTTGTACTCCTCTCGGTTTTGATTGTAACAGGTTCCCCAACTGCTCCACGTCTTGTGAAGTTGTTTTGCGAAAATAGGGAAACTCCGCAAAGAAGTTATTTTGCTCGGCATTTCTTGACCGAGCGTTTTCAAGCAATCATGGAAATACTCCCTCATTTCCTTTCTACCCCTTTCTTCCCCTTAGACTTTTTGCTGACTATTGTGTTCTTTCTTGGGTAGAAAGATGAAAGGAACATTTTTCTGTGGATGGGGAGGAGAAAAGAGGAGTGAAGGGAAAAGGCTTGAGTGTGGCGGTGAAAGTATTAGATGTAGCTCATTGTGTGATGAACTTTTACAAATTTCAAAATACAAGTGCATCTGCTTTTGAAACACTTGCTGATTTTTATCAACTATGCCATTCTACCGCTTAGATGTTAATAATTTTGTATAGACTAACCTTCTTCCACTTCCTCTCAGTGGTGCAGTGAAGGGGAAGTTTTGGAGGTAAAAACACCCCCCAGAGGCATTAGTTTTAACATGAATGCGAATTCTAATTCAGTAGTTTATACATATGAAGGGACAGTTTTGATCAAGAAAGTAGGTAGACCAGATGGTATTTTTGATCGAAAAACTGCACCAGAAGGTATTTCTGACCGCTCTAGTGCCTTCTCCTATATTTCAATTTTTTGCTGAAGACTTGTTTACCCATTCAAAAATTCCTATCCTAATTCCATCCCTGCTAATTTAAGACAATAACATTCGCTAAATTTAATCTTTATGCTTACCAATGATGTGTAGATCATAAAGATTTTAAAACCAAAAACCATACTCAGTGGTGCAACATGGGGCCAAAGCCTGTTGTTCCCATCTTCAGTTTTCCTGACTGAGGGTTCTGGGGTGTAAGGCAGATGTTCAGTTAGGTGGTCAGTTGAACGCAGAACTTCCAAGGTTTAGTTCCCAATCATGCTTGGTACTTATTTTATCTACACACTGAAGGGATGAACGATTGAGCAGACCATGCCCAATTTTGGAATTGAACCTGGGTCTGTGGTGTGGAAGTGTGAAGCACTACTACTGAGCCACTGGGCTTCCTTGATGATATTCATAAAATAAAATTTATTTTAATTATACTTTTTTATTTTATTATGATACATGTAAATGTGGGAAATTGAAGATGTTTATACTCAAAGTATGACATAGTTTTAAAAATTTTTTTATTAAAATTTTAAAACATTCATTATTATGCCAGTGTTTAAAATGATTAACTAAAGGCAAAAACAAACTTAGTTAAGTGTTTTTCGTTTCTTAAAATTATTTTTATACAAAACAACACTCTATTTTTCATAAATTTGAAATGCTTTTCAAAATTACCACAGATGCTCCTCAAATTGTTGGCTACCCTGCTGTATTTTGAATTTGTTCTGAAAGTGCACTTTATTTGTATTTTGTATCAAGTCCAACTTCTTATCAATTCGCTTTTAGTATCCAGTTATTTACATAATTGATTCAGAAACAGTGAATTTAAGTTCAACCTTCGTTTTTTTTTCAGTTTTGGTCTTCTGCATTCTAGCTGATGTTAAACATTTTAAACAGTGATTTTTTAAAAATTTATCTTGTTCTTGCTCTTCATTAAATATGGTTACTTAATATATACTCACAACAACTAAATGTGGGTGCTAACGCCAATTAGTTTTTCACACTGTTCACTTGTTTCCACAATTCTGTACTTTTAGTACTTTAAAATCTTAATCGAGGCTATCTGTCAATGAATCAATCTTGACTTGAAAAATTTACTTTATGCTAGCATGGACCATTATTATTATTAAATTATTAATTTTTATTATTAGTCCTGATGCATAGTGGTTTGTTTAAGTTGTTTATTTGTCATTTAAATAAATATTATGGCTAAATTAAACTGATAATTTATTGATATTCTACAAAACACCTTCTTTTATTTTAAAGGAGACAGATGATGAGGAAAAAGACTCTCATAAATTGGATCACTATGATTACATGAATGCTTCCCCCTTGTCTCCTATGCACTCTGCTGATGAATCACCTGATGTAATGTATTTATGCGTAATTGTTATTTATAGTTTTAATAGCTTAGTTCTTATAAATTTTGAAAAAGATGTTTCAAGTCAAAGATTTTATATGATTTGAATTATTTCTTAAAATTTATTTTTACAAATTCAAAAAAAAAAAAAAAAATATATATTTGTATATATATGTATATATATGAAACCTGTGTAAGTTGACCACTTGCGGTGCACTACTTTCGTGGTCAACTTATAGAGGTTGAATTATATAACAAGATCTAATTCTGTGCCTGAAAATAGCGGTCAACTTAGACAGGTGATCAACTTACAAGGGTGGTCAACTTTACAGGTTTTACTGTACATGGTTTTAGTCATATTTTAAAATATTGCCATAACTATGCTTAAAACAAAAGAATCAAGAAAGTAATAAAATTACAAATATGCATTATTTTCATACGCTAAATAACGTACATAGTTTAAAAAAATACATTTAACGACAATAAAAAAATACATTTAACGACAAAATTCACTGAAAATAACCGACATAAATTATGATTTGCCTTTTCTTTGTCTGAGATTTTTTTCAAAATATTAGTTTGTCTTCTGATTTAGATATTGTATAAGCTTTCCTCTTTTTCAAATTTTCTAAAAATATTTCATGATATCAATCATTCAGGGCCAGATTTTGAAGTGTGGAGACCCCGGGGCAACGAAGGAGTGGAGGCCCCTAATCAGGGTTCGAAAAGATCATCATATTTTCGAAAATATCCGATACCTTGATAGATATCCGAAAATTTTGATATATATGTATATATCCGATATTTTCAACCCATGAAAGTTTGGATATTTTGTAAAAATTTTATTGTGGGGGCCCCTTTCTTGTGGAGGCCCTGGGGCAGTAGCCCCGCCTGCCCTCCCCTAAATCCGGCTCTGCAATCATTTGTGTACAGTTTTCTTCAATTCTTTAACCCTGTCATCAGGGTTTCAGCTGAGTTCAAAATATTTTTAGCGAAAGAGCTAAAATAGAAAATAAAAACTTTAGCAAAATGCTAAAATGTCGAAGGTTCATGTTCACATATCAATCTAAATGTCTCAAAATATGTTTCAGCTACATTCAAAAACCAAAAGTTCAGCCATGATATCTTTAAAGAAATAAATATGCAATAGCTATTTTTAATTGAAAAAAAAAATGCAATTGTACTTACTATTGAGAAAACTCAAGTTTTAATTTTAAAAGTGAACTAGTCCACTCCCCCCAATACATGCAGTACTGACGGGATATAAAGCTCATTAAGACTAACTTCAATAACTTTGTTGAACTTAATAATAATTAGCTAAGATTTCTAATAAGAATAAGTTGAATATCGCCATGCTAGTTTCATGTCTGGGATCGTGTATTGTCTATTTATTTAGTTTTCTACTTTAGCAAAAAAGTGAAAATGACTTTTTTCATTTTCATATTTTAGATAGTATTTTTGCGATTAATGCGACTGTAAGTGAAACCCTGCCTCTCATCAAGGGAGGTCATCTGAAAGAGCGTTAACTAGTGATCATTTTATTATGTTCTTTAAATTGTGTTTTAAAATTAAACTGCTTTTAATAGAAACAATACAGTGTAAATAAGAAGGTTTTTATTTTGTAATGTTATTTAACTTGTTTGATTGGGATATTTAAAATTTTATTTTATGGTGCATTACATCTTAGAAATTAGTGCTAATTAGAAATATGCTTATTGCATATTTCACATCAAATGGAAATTCTTTGCTTTCTTGCACTAAATGGGAATTTTTACAAGCAAACCACCAAATCGAGAAAATTCTATTAATCTGTTGATTTTGCAACCCTGTGCCGGGAAAATTTGAAGGCATTGTTGCTTGTTGGTCTGAAAAGTGTTCCATTTGAGCGATGAAAGAATCTAGTTTTTCAGTGTAAGTTTATTTTATTGCTATATTTTTTATTGCTATATAGATTTTCTGCCATTTTTATGCTAATGTTTCTACATTAACATTTATACTTTCAAAATAAACTAAAATGTTTTAAGTTTACTAGTTTATTCAAGTTCCATTTATTAAAAATGTCTAACAATCTGAAATAATTGGCTGGTAGGGGTCAAGGTAATGAATAGTACAGATTTAATTGTTAAATATGCATCCTTGTTTACTTCTAATATTCCTTCATATTTATGCAGTGTCTACCTTTCCCTTATTATCTTCACAATCCATTTTGTTTCCTTGCTAATACTTCTTTTAATTTTAGGCTTTGGAAATTAATTCTCTTATTCAGATGAATGCTAAACTTTCTCCTAATCTTGATGTTCCTAAAACGTTTCTGCCGCAGCAAACTTCTAACAACTCTCCATCTTTAAGTTTAAGAAAAGTGGTCCAACCAGCTGCACTGTGAGGGTTATTTTATAAAAAATTTTCAGATAAGTGTTGTTTGAAATAATCATCTATAATTTTAATAATAAAATGGTAATGAATACAAAATTATCGTTATTAATAGACACATAATACATTATTTCAAAATTTAAGGGAATTCAAGAAACTCAAAAAAATCTAGCTGTTAGTAATGGGTTGATTTATTTATTCTAGTTTTGTTTCATTAACACAGATGAAAAGTCTTCTTTTGCTTTTCATATTTGATTTAAAGAATGTATTTTTGTGTCAATGAGATTTTCCAAAGTAAAAGAAAAAAAAGGAAGTCTAAATATAGATTTTTGCATTATTGATCATCTTTGTTATAAATTTATTAAACCTTCCAGAAGCATTTCCAAAAAAATGTTTCATATGTTGTGTGCTACTTTAAACAAAATCTCCCTTATTTAATTGAAATGTGCACTCTTTGCATGTATTGGTACCAAAGGCGAAAAGAAAAAATAACAAAATGCAGCAGAAGTATGGAAAATCCCGACAGTATGAATATAAACGGCTCATACAGTGTGCTGGCTGCTTTGTTGATAATTTAGGCGACTCAAGAGTGGTTGAAAAACAAATTCTTTTGATTGCACCATTGTTTACATATTATTGTCTATCTACACCAGTGATTCCCAAAATGATCCACATGGACCCCCAAGGGTCCACACCGGTTTGCAAAGGCTCCATGTTACAAAAGAAAAAATTGAGGGTGCAAGAGAAGCAAATAGGGGCTAGGCCATTAACCATATAAGCAAATTAACACAAAAATTTAGGCATTCTATAAGTGTTATAGTGTGCACTAAAAATAACTTTTTATTATGTAGGGTTAACTTCCACATAATTCCCCCCCCCCCCACTTATATAATACTAATTTATAAAATAAGAATAATAGATTTTGCATGACAGTAAAAAGACTTCCGACAAAATAAGTCTTAAAATTATGCTTTACAGTTGAGAGAAATGAAACTTTTTTTTCTCTCTTTTTCTCTTTTTGCAGGGGGAAAAAATGTTCTGCTGTATTTATATTTTTCTGTATTCAATACCTATTGGTGCCAGCACATGTAATTTCATTTGTGACAAAGTGCCTGCTACAAGGTCTGAAGAAATTTAATGCTAAGTTTTGCCTGAAAATGAACAGTTGTCTAACTTATTTATCACTTATGTCAAAACTTCAAACTATTTTAAACAAAGGGAAAAAAGTTTCCTTCTTTAAGCTTGGTTATTTAAAAATTTATTTGTAAGGAATAATTAAATACCTTAATTGAATTATTAATTGTATGTTAATCAATTTACCTCTGAGTTAATTTAAAAATACAGTCTGCCGAAATATTTGTAATCATCATAATATTCTCTATATAATTTCTGTCTTAACGTTGTCACATACAAATGCATTCACGGTTAGCTTTGTACAAAATATCAAGAGGAATTTAAGGTTTCGTTACAGTAATATTATTGGCCATAATTACTATAAACATCTGCAGAAGTGTATGGATATTTGCTAGTATGTTAGCAATTTATCATTTGTTAATAAATGATACTTTCATTTTGTTTTTATGTGTAGAAAACCTTTATTGCAAGTTAAGAAGAAACCTAAAACTTCCAAAGGAATGGTAAGGAATGTACTTGG
Source organism: Uloborus diversus (assembly GCF_026930045.1). Lineage (NCBI taxonomy): Eukaryota > Metazoa > Arthropoda > Arachnida > Araneae > Uloboridae > Uloborus > Uloborus diversus. The sequence goes on from NC_072732.1 coordinate 54,607,169, forward strand.
AAAGACTTCTGATAATTTTAATCAAAATGAGAGGTACACAGAAAGTAAAATGGCGACTTCGAATGAAGAGCAGAAAAAGGCTTCAGGTATGAACCATAAAGAGTGGAAATCTATGCAGGATGAATTAGAAAAAGCAGAACAAGAAAAATATCAAAAATTAATTGAAGCAAGTTCAAAAAAATTAGAAGAGGAGGAACTTCGTCTAAGGTATTAATGACACAATTGTATGACTCTTAATCTTTTTATTTAGGTGCCATTTTAACTGAATCATGTTTTTATTCATGTATCATTTCATTATAAATCACTTGGTATCAGTTATTTAGGTCATTTTATAATTTCCTTTCAGCTACTTTTATAAATTTTATTGTTGTTAACGTATTGTGAGTTCATAGCTTAAACTTTCTATTTTACTTTAACATGATGCATGAAAAATATACAGATTTTTTTTTTGTAGTTGTAGATTTATGTGAATATCAACTATTAGTTAGTTAACTGCATGCACAGGCACTCATCCTTCTTTTAAGAGTGATAGCATACCCCTTCACTAGCTACAGATCTCAACCAAGAATGATACCCCCCTCCCAAAAAAAAAAAAGACATTGACACCTTCAAACTCCCCTAAAAGCTTTTGTGCCACAGACTGCATCATTAAACTGCAATTTTCAGTGCAGGATCTTCAATTTTCTTGAGAAGGGGCAAACCTTGATGCTGCCCCCCTTACACATCATCCTTCAAGTTTTTGTTTTCAAAAAAAAAAAAAAAAAACCCACTGCAATAGGTTGAATTTGCCTCCTCCAGAAGTTGCCACTTGACTCAAGGGCCCTAGCTTGCTCTTCCCTCAATTCGGTGTCAGTAATTTATTCGCATTTCATTACTATTTGAATAGTAATTATGTTTCGTACTACAGTAGACCCTCGTTTTATGCAGGTTTATTTTACGCGGTTTCGATTATACACGATTTAAGATTTGACACTTTTATTTTATTTTACGCGGATGAATTTTGGTTTTACGCAAATGCGGCAATGCAAACAGATAAAATTTTCCCCTCTTTCAAAATCCAAACTCCGTAAGATTGCAGATTACCAGTAATCAATTACATTATGACATGCTAATAATCGAGCCTGGGCCACTGGAGACACTTTATGCGATTGGTTCCAGAGCTCTTTCCAGAAGTAAAGTGGTTAAACTCACACAGTTCAGAACTCACTGGAAGAAGAGCTTTTAGAAGTGACAAAAGAGGCCTAAACCAACGAGGATACCAACGTCGGTGACGCACAACCAAAAACCTTCACATTGAAAATTTTGAGCCATTCCTAGACAATAGAAATGATCTTTTTGATTTGTTAGTGAAGGAAGATTCTATCATGGAAATGTGACACAAGTGATCATGGATGCATTAATGCTCTGCAAAGAATTACAGAGAAAAGTTCTTAATGCTTGACAAAAGAGTATCATAGCCAGCTCCTCTTTATCAACAGGACACGAAACTAATTTATGTTTTCTTTATGCATGTTGTACATAAAAGTCGATATAAGTACATATTAAACTCATACAATCAGGGCTGGCTTTATCAGTTCTGCCACTCTAGGCGATATTGACAAGTGCCAACCCCCCACCCACCCACCAGATTGAATAATATTAATAAAAAAAAATAATGATATTTTAATAAAATAAAAATAATAGTTAAGTGTTCACAATTAGGGAGTGTCTAGTTAAATTCCAAACTGGGTTTTACATATCCAAGCACTGGTACACACTTTAAATTATATTTTTATTAATATTAAAGTAGTGCATCTTATGGTGCTGAAACAGATATTATTATTTTCAAACTATTTTTAAATCGCGCAATTTGCCGCCTCTAAAAGAAAATTGAATTTCTAGTTCAATTCCGAACTATGCTTTACATATCCAAGCACTGGTACACACTCTAAATTATTGTTATTAATATATTTTTTTTAGAATTGAAATTTGAAGCAGTGAATATTATAGGGCTAAAACAGATATTCATTCTCTTAAAACCATTTCAATTTCGAAATTTGCCACCCCTAAAATCTGCCACACTAGGTGACCGCCTAGGTCGCCTACTCCTAAAGCCGGGCCTGTATACAATTAGTCATTACTAGATTTGAAATATTTTGTTATCTACGGAACCAAACCCCTATTTTAACTCTACTATTAGGTCTCGATTTATGCGGCATTTCCCTGGAACATAACCCCCGTGTGAAACAAGGGTCTACTGTAGTCATACATGTTCAGAAGGTTTCATTATTAGAAAAGTAGTTATGAGTGTTATGAAATTTGCTATGCAGTCATGAATGTTCTGAAATTACTTTTACTGAAAGTTAGACCTACTAATGCAAATGTCATTTCACAGTTAAGGTGAGTTGGGGGAAGTGCAGCCCTTAAATTGTACAGTTTGACTTTATTAAGGCCTAGACATTACAAGACTTGATACAAATTTTTTAATTTTTATTTCGTATGTTACCTGTTTTAGTGTGTTTTCAAGACATGAGCCTGTTAAAATCATTGCAGGTAAAAAAATGAAATTTTTTTTTTTAAAACCATTGTGCTCTAGGGCCCCACTTTCTCAATAAAAGTGGGGCAAGAGCATCACCTATCTGAATTTTTTTTAAAAACGGTTTGAGAAAATAAGGGGCAAGTGCAATCAATAGAGTATTTTTTCCTAATTAAAAACGATTTTTTTATTTTTATTTTCACCTATTCATTGGGAAGTAATTACATTTTTCCTAATGAAACCTGTCAATGTAAAATGAAGAACATTCAAGGAACAATGGATTATTAAACAAAATTATGAAGTTTTTATTTTAAATTAAATAAGGAACATGAAAGATAACTTTTATTATGCTAATAAGCTTAAAAAATAAAAACAAAACTTGCATATCAAGGAATAATCTTTAAAACTTGAATATCAACGAACTTATAAAATATTAACTTAATAATACATAAGGTAACTATACAACTGACAAACGGTAACATGTCTTTGGCGAACTTGAACACATTTTTTTGTATAAGTACACTTAGTATACCAATTAACAATTTAATTTATATTATATTCTGAAAACGTTTCTTGGAATATCAAATTTCCTCTACGATCTAAAGATGGATTTGGAAGGATTGATACAATGTCGTCGTCTTGGATCTCGCTAACGTCAGTGCCTCAGATTGTCAGCAATAATGTGTTCTATTGCAACAGATATTGCAGATGGCCGGCCCATCGTTTTGGACTTCAGTCCACGCCGACCTTTCAGATGATCCTGTAATGTTGCCTGCAATATTTTGAAACGCCGGCTCGCACCTTTACAGGTTAGGGTACCTGAACGTATCGCTTCTAAAGCAGCAGAAAGTTCTTCCCGAGGGGCAGGAGCCAGCTTTTGACGTTATTCTTTTGTAATTTTGCACTATTTTTACCAAAAATATAAAAAAAAATTGGAGCAATATAGACTAGTGACACTTATTGTTAGTTAGACAATGATGCAGGGTTTAAAAATTAATTACATTGCTTCATTAAATCGTTGCAAGCAAATTATATCTGTCATGAAAGAACATTTCCAGATTAATGGGAAAGTGCAGCCCCAAAACATGCGAGGCTGCACTTGCCCCTTTTTCCGGGCCGCTCTTTCCCAGTCGTATAATTTTCTGGGGCAAGTGCAGCCCTAAAATTGATCGATTTTAAAGTAAAAAATAATGAATCTCAGTTTTAAAAATATGAAAAGTAGACATGAAATAGTTGTACTTAAGTTTTGGAAGCACGAAAAAGTGAAAACAACAACAGAAGAAACGATGATTTCTCGAACTATAACAACATATCACTGTAATGGGAATGAGAAAAGTTAGGAAATGAGGGAGGGAATCGAGTTACCATTCAAGTAGCGCGATCTAACACACGCAGTGCAAAGTAATAACGTTTACCAAGCTACCCAGATGGCAGCAGCCTTGCTGATATTCCCGGTGTCTGATTATTAACCTAAGCCGCACTTGCCCCAAGACCGCACTTACCCCAACTGACCTTATAAACTTTCCTCTGTTAGCTACAAATTGAATCTTTACAAACCTAGAATTTGGAAGGTTTTCTATTTAACAATTTGGAATGTATTTTAAGTTGCAGGATGATTGAAACAAGTTACTGATATTAGTATCATTTTATTGTTACAGAATAAAACAGCAACATTAATTTAGAAGAAAAATCTAAAATACCGATGCTTTTATCATTTTGTTAGACGCTTGAGATAGACTCATGGTCCAAAATATAAATGCTTCCTCAACCCTAAGTCTCAATTAAATGTTTTCTTTACTTTTTTATTGCATCAGTTAACAATGTTGAGGAACGTCAAGGTGGGTTCTCATATAATTTTTCCCCTATTTATTATTGACTAGTTTTGGGAAACAGAAAAGTTTTTATTGAAGAAGAATATTTTATCTTTCCAAAAGTATTTGACCATTGCTACTAGTGTTTCATCACACAACATTGCACTAAACTTATTGGTAAGATATTCTATGGCTTAATTTTGAGTAGTTTGCCCAAAAAAAGTGCTTTTTCAGCCACAAATATTTCACTTTTGATTTCACCATTGGCATCCATACAAAATTAAAGTCCATATAAAATTCCTATTTTTTTACCAGATAACATTCTTCAGATTGTCTTTCATTTCACCAAGTGCACTGGCTAGCCTTTGAGGAGTAGGTTATTCCTGGCTCAAAATATCATAGCTTTTATTAAAGTCTTTCATATTTTCATCAATAAAACAGCTTTTTTGATTAGGGCATTCAAGTTCGCTGGTGTTGTTCAAGAAATTTCCAATTTGAAAATCTTTATATTCATTTTCCTGACAGGTCATGACTGAACACAAATGGGTATTTCTTCTTTGAAAGAAACAGATCAAACAGATTTATATTAAAAAAAAAAAAAAAAAAGAAAAAGAAAAATATAGCTATTTGACAGTTGGAAGCTCTAAAATTAATTTATTTGAAAATATTGTTTAATAGATACTTCAGTTCTATTAGCTTGCTTACTCAAACATTTTGTTTCTTAAGACATATTTTGACTATGATTCTGTTTTATAGAAAAGAAAATGATGCTGCTTTAGAAAGTCTAAAAAGTGAACTAAGAAAGAGGATTGAAGAAGAACAGTGTAGTGGTGAAAAAGAACTGGAAGCTATCAAAATAAAATATCAAGGAGAAAAAGCTGAAGAGGAAAAAAAAATCAAGGCGGAATTAGAAAATTTATCAAAATCTTTAAAGCTTGAACTGGATGCGTTAAATGAAGCAGTAATTTTGTCTTATTTTATTTAGCCTTTTATCCTTAAATTTAATAACCATTGTTTTCTTATCGTAAAAATTTTTCAATCCTAAAGGACCCATAACAGTTAAAAAGATTATCAGTTAAATATTTGAGTTTTGGAAAATGTTTTTTTTTAAATTTTATTTTTTAATTTTTAAAAAGTTCTCTTAAACTCTTTGACTTAAAGGTATGCATTGTGTAACCCAAAACACTTTTCTGGGGTCCTTGGTCTGTATTCCCTTGTTACGTTGAGGATATACTTAGCATGTCTGTAAAGTAAGATATGTGTTTATTTTTGCAGCCCAAATGTGTATTTTTACAGGTGTTTAGGATTGTAGGAATAAGGCAAACAGTTTAAATTCTAATAAATCGGTATAAATTAACTGTAATCTGGTAAGTTGTTTTCAAAAAATCAGCTTGACAATGAAACATATGTATATAGATATATATATATATATATATATATATATATATATATATATATATATAGCATTTAATAAGTAGATCTAAGGAGTTTGTTGGAGTCTCATCCTTTTCGGTATATAGTGTAAATTTTAATGTACATAAGAACCTTCATACTATTATGTGTAATTAACTCTTTCAGTTACAACATTTCTTCACAATTTAATGCATAAATAAGGACAACTATCCCTAGATCCTAAAACTACATCTTGTAGGGATTTTTAGGAATTAAGTCCCTACAGCAGAGTTTCTAAAATACTTCCCTCACTTTTACCATATAGTATAAAATTCTTGTGACAATGTGTTTCATCTTTTTTGCAATTTTATACTGAAGAATAAATAGTAATACAGTAAATTCCTGATTATCCAAGGATGTATTATCCATGGTCTTTCCTATTTTCAAATTTTTTTTTCTGGCAATAATTTACTGAGAGCAGAAAAATGCTTTTTTTAACTCATCAAGTATGAGATCTACTTTTAGACTTTTCAATTTCTTTCTTACCTCTCTATTCCAATATACCTTCTAAGGTCACCAAAAGCTGACTAGTTGAAAACATTATTTTTATATCTACATTCCTTATGGGTCCAGCCCATTCCTTATGCTTCCAGTGACTTCACCTTTTGTGTTCTAAAAAAAATTCCTCTCCCCCTGTACACGTTTTTTGACTCTGCCTAATTTGATCTGTTTACACGATTTGCTGCCTTTTGCATTTAACTGATTTGCAGTAATGAGCAGTTCTCCTTTTTGGCTTGTACATATATTTTTTACATACTCTGTTATTGCTTCTATTTCAGTTTAAGTGTTTGTGTGCTATCGATTTTTTTGGCTATTTGTATGCACTAGTATCCTTTTTTACCTCTTTTTGGGGTGTATTCTCAAAATTTTCTCATCTGCAGTTACCCTGCCAGGCTACTCCAGGGATAATTGGGAGTTTACTGTAGTAGGTGAAATTCTTTTTATTCTACCTATCTGTACAAAAATATGTTTATTAGCAATAATGTATTCACTTGACTCCTCCTTACAGAATATTAAGACAAAAGAAGCGACAAAGAAACAACTGGAGGAAGGGATGCATAAGGAAATTGAAGATTTGGAGAAAGATCATTGTGCTAAGATCAAATATGTTAAGGAAACTCAAGACGCTGAACTTTCTTCTATAGAGAAAACACATAAAGAACACATGGATCAAATTAGAGAGACTTATGCAAATAAAGAAAATGAAGCAAGGAAAAAAGTAATGAATTGCAATGCTGTGTATTTTAATATTTCTGGTTCAATAATAGCCTTGTAGTATTGAGCTAATATTTTATTACTCTTTTAATGAAATACTTTAATGACTAATCGTCAAGCTGGATTAAGTAAATATATCCATCAGTTTAAGGAAAGACAGTGACGTTTTTGTTAAATGATGTTCTTTAGCACAAATGATGTTTTATTAAGTGTTATTTCTAAAAAGTACCCCCACAAAATTGCATTTCTGCTCAGATTTCTTTGAAACAAGATCAGAAATAAATCAACTGTACTGTCTTTTCCAGTATTAAAACCTCTATAACAAGAAGTTCTATCTAGAACTAGACGAGCCTACTTTCCCGTATACCCACACTACTTTCTAGTACCTGATCAATATTCTCAAAAATAGCTAAAATCGCAAATTTTTTCAAACATATTTTTAAAATACTTTAAGCTGATTTCTTGGAATAAAATATTCCTCACTCATCTAAAAAAAATTAGATGGGTAAAAAAAAAAAAAATGGCAGCAACTTTTAAACAAAGCAGCTAATACACTTTTTTCCGTTAAAAAAATCTTTAACAGCTTTCAAAACGAAAAAATAATAATTAAAATTAATAAGCTCATTAAAATAAATATATCATATCAAAAAAAAAAAATTGTTTCTTTTTCCCCTGTTGCCAAAAACATTTTTTAAAATGAATTAATGCACTTACCAAAACAAAAAAAATAAAGAAAAAAAAGCAATAAAATGTCAACTTAAAAAAGTAATTTTCTTTGTCAAAAAAAAAAAAAAATCGTCTGCGCATAATAAATCGCCGAGGCTCAAGCACCTCTGCTTGCAACCAGTGTTTGAAAACAGTTCATTGTAATAGTCGCGACATTGTAATAGTCGCTTTTTTTGGCCACTAGAGGGCGCCTGTGATGCAGGGAGTGTTATTGCTACTAATTTGATAAGTGTTTTTTTACTATAATTTTTCATTATTACTGTCTAGTTTTAGGTTTTTTTACTTCACTTTATCATGTAATTTAGTTTTATTGTGTTTTGGCGGCTCATTTTTGCTGTTATTGTATTCTTGAAGTGTTTTTGCATTTTTTGGAGCTAAGCCTAACATGTGGTGATCTCTTGGTTTTTGATCTTGTGTGCTTTATTGGGTGTAGCAACTCTTTATTTACTGCTGTTTTTAGTATTTATTCTGTGTTTTTTTGCATTTTTATCTTTCTGTTTTGCCTTTTGGAACATATTCACTGAGTAGAAATGGGTGTTATATGCATTATGAAAGAGGTAAAGAGTGGGAAGGGGGACAGGTGGATCTCTTGTGATTTATGTCATATGTTCTGCCTGTATAAGGGGGAAAATGAGTCTGTTTTTGAGGAGGATTATATTTGCACTAAATGTGCTGAACTCTCAGACTTAAGACTTAAGATGCTAGTTTTGGAAGCCCAGTTAGCATTAGGGTGTAAGCCAGTTGTAGAGGGTATAAATGTTCCAGAGATTCAGGGGGAAGTTTCAAATGAGGAGTTAGATTGGGAAACTAAGGGTGTAATTTTGGGGGACTCTATGGTAAGGGAGGTGGGTAACACAGTTGGGAGGGTAAAGCGTAAGGTGGCTAGGTGTTGTTTACCAGGGGCTCGGGTAAAAGACATTAATATGGTTGCTGAAAAGAAGGGAGTATTGAATAAGGAGGATATGGTTACTTTGTGGGTGGGAACAAATGATGTAGGCCACAGTAAAAATGAGGAGTTTTCTAGGGAATGGGAATCCCTGTTGGATAAAGCAACCAGCTTTTCGACGAATGTCCAAGTGGTTGGTTTGCTTCCCAGGTATGGAGTGCATAGGAGCTGGCTAAATCAACGTGCGAGGTGTATGAACTTGCTACTGAAGTCAATTTGCGAAAAGCGCAGTATCAGGTTCATTGATGTATGGAGTCATTGTAAACGTGATTGGATTGCTAGGGATGGCCTGCATCTGAGCTCTACAGGGGTCAAAATGGTTAGTGGATTAATTTTAAGGGCTTCGGAGTCAAAAAACTAAGTTGGAATGGGGGCATGGTTCAAGCATCAGGTATCGAGAGAATGAAATTTTTTTAGGAATTGCTAGGAATGGAAATAAAGTGACGAACAAGAGTAGTAATGTTAACAATTGTAATTTAGGAAATTTCAGGGTGTTAAATAAAAGCAACTTAGGCATGTTTAAAGTTTTCTATACCAATGCTCGCAGTATTAGGAACAAGATGGATGAATTGAAAAGCATAGTTATGGATGAGAAGTTGGATGTTATTGGAATTACAGAGACATGGGCTACCGAATCTGACGCAGAGTTATTACATATTGCTGGGTATAATTTGTTCAGACAGGATAGAGTAGGTAAAAGATGTGGTGGGGTTTTATTTTATGTTAGAGACAATTTTATCTGCAATGAATTGGTCATAAATGATAAGCCTACTGATATTGATATGGTTTGGCTGGAGTTGATGAGCAGTAAGGGCAAAAAGCTACGCTTTGGAAACATTTATAGGCCACCTAATTCAAACCAGGGACAAGATGAACAGATGTACCGTATTATAAGTGACATGTCCAGTAAAGGATCCGTTATCATAATGGGGGATTTCAATTTTCCGGGTATTGATTGGAATAATTTTTATCCTGGTAATGGCAAAGAAGAGGAATTTTTAAAAGTAATTGGTGACTGTTTCTTAGATCAAGTTGTAACTCAGGGAACTCGAGAGGAGGCCATTTTGGACCTAGTTTTTTGTGACATAGGTAGTTTTGTTCAAGGGTTGAGTGTAGGGGAGCATATTGGAGATAGTGATCATAACAGCATTAGGTTCCGGGTTAAATTTGAAGTGTGCAAAGATGATAATTTTAGGTTTGTGCCCAATTTCAGAAACACCGATTTTGTTGCACTTAGGCAGAGCTTGAAAGAGGTTTTTTCGTCAGGGTTGGAAAATAACGACGTAGATCAGCAGTGGACGGAATTTAAGGATAAACTTGCTAAAACTGTTGGGGACTATGTTCCATTTAGGAGAAAAGGTGTTAGTACCAAAATTTGGCCCATGTGGTTCTCCAGGGAGACTAAAGAAGCTCTTAATTATAAGCAAGCCACTTTTTGTAAGTTTAAAGAAACTGGTCAGAGTGCGGAGAGGCTCCAGTATGGTAAGGCAAGGCGAAATTTTAAGTATTTGGTACGGATTCAGAAAAGGGAATTGGAGCAAAGGCTGGCAGATGACATTGATGGGAACCCTAAGAGGTTTTTTGCTTACGCTAATTCTGGGAAAACTCGAAACAGTCAAATTGGGCCTTTGGTTGATGAGTATGGAAATTTAATCCAAAACGATAGGGATATTGCAAATGTTCTAAATAACTTTTTTTCCAGTGTGTTTAACGATAACTGTATCTCAACAGTTGACACTAACAAGACACAAGCTATTATACAGCTTGAGGATTTTGTATTTTCCAGGGAGGAGGTCTTATTTCATTTGAAAAAGATTAAAGCAACTAAAGCTCCGGGACCAGATAATATTTATCCAAAAATTTTAGTTGAATGTGCAGATGAATTAGTGGATGTTATTTTGATTATTTTCAATGCTTCTTATAACTCGGGGACGGTGCCAGAGGACTGGAAGCTGGCTAACATAACGCCACTCTTCAAGAAGGGGTTTAAAGGTATTGCTGGGAATTATAGACCTGTAAGTTTGACTTCGGTGATTTGTAAGATTTTCGAAACTTTGATCAAAATTAAGATCATGAAGTTCTTAGAGACTAATAGTCTGTTGACTAGTTTGCAGTATGGTTTCAGGAAAGGTAAATCCTGTACTACTAATTTATTGCATTTCTACGACAAGGTTACCTCAGCTTTAGATAACAAAAAATGTGTGGATGTTGTTTATATTGATTTTCAAAAAGCTTTTGACAAGGTACCGCATGTTGCTCTTCTCAGCAAGTTAGCTGACATAGGAATAGGAGGAAAAACTTTACTTTGGGTTAGAAATTGGCTCACTGGTAGGAAGCAAAGAGTAGTTGTGAGAGGAAATCATTCTAATTGGAGTGATGTTTTAAGTGGGGTTCCTCAGGGATCAGTTTTAGGGCCTCTTTTGTTTATTATATTTATGAATGACATCAATGAAAATATTTCTGGAAGCATGAATTGTTTTGCTGATGATGTAAAAGTTATGGGGATTGTCGAAAATGAAGAACAAGTAAATCATATTACGAAGTGGGCAGATAAATGGGGTATGGCAGTTAATGTAGGGAAATGTCAAATGCTACACTTAGGTCATGGAAATAAGCGTATGAGATATCATTTACAGGGTTCAGTCATAAATCAGGCAGAAAATGTTATGGATCTGGGTATCTTAATAAATCAGGACTTCAAGTTTAGTCAACAGTGCAGTATTGCTAGTAACAAAGCCAACAGAATGCTTGGGTTTATCAATAGATCTATTTCAAACAAATCTAAGAAGGTTCTTCTGCCTTTATATAGGAGTTTAGTATGACCTCATTTGGAGTATGCTGTTCAGTTTTGGTTGCCTTATCTGAAGAAAGATATTTTTTGTATTGGAAAGGGTTCAAAGAAGGGTAACTAAATTAGTAAGGGGACTCTCAGATTTAGATTATGATACCAGACTTAATAGGCTTAACATGTATAGCCTGGAGCAAAGGAGAGTCAGAGGGGACATGATTCAGTTATTTAAATTTATCAAAATGAAAGATGTAAATGGATTAAATTTTTGTGGGGAAAGCAGGACAAGGGGTCATTGTTTTAAGCTATTTAAATCTCAGGCTAACTTGGAAATCAGGAAAAACTACTACTTTAGCAGGGTCGTGGGCACTTGGAATAGCTTACCGGAAGAGACGGTAATGAGCAAGGGGGTGGATAGCTTTAAGAGGGCCATTGATCTTCATTGGGGTCTAATTAATTGACTAGGACCAGCCTAGCTGGGCCCAGAGCCTGTTGCTGTTCGTCACATTTGTATTTGTATATCTTTATGTAGAAACATAAATGACTTCGAGTTTATTCGCCAAAAACTGAGTACCTAAATTGAAACTTTAGCATAAAAATAAAAACAAGTCATATCAACAATAATTATTTCACAGTTAAAACCATAGCTGCAGAGTCGGAGTCAATCTCATTTTGAGATAAAAGAGTCGGAGTCGAATATTTAAGAATCAGAGTCAGTCACTTGTCTTCCATGTATAAATTTTTGCCAAAACTACGAAGTCGGAGTCGAAGTCGTGAAGTCGGAGTCCGATTAATTGTCGGGTACAGGAGTCGGAGTCAAGTGCCCCTAAATTCTCGGAGTCAAAGTCTGAAGTTTGGGGTCAAGAGTTATTTCCCACAAAATTTGTTTGAAATAAATCCACCTCCAAGTACGGAATCTACATTAACTTTCAGTTTCCCCGTAGGCGCTATTGTTAAGGGATTTGAACTGTTCAAAATTGAACGGAAAATTGTTCAAATCAAAAAGATATTTTATATACAAGTTTTTCATCAAAAGCTTTTTCCTACAAAGTTTGTTTGAAGCAAATTCGCCTCACAGTTCGGAATTGCCTTGAATTTCCCCATAGGCACTAATGTTAAGTTTTTTTGAACTGTTCAAAATTGAACAAAAAATAGTTCAAATCAAAAAGTGAAATATAGGAATGAGGTGTCCTCGCCGAGATCTTTGGAACAAAAAAAAGTTTTTTCGAATTGGACTATTCATTCAAAAGTTATTAGGGGGGGGGGACAGACCGACAGACAGACCAACAGACATTTTTCCCCATCTCAATACCCTACTTTCCAATTTATAATTTTTCGTTATTTAATTATTTTATTTATTTTTGACTTTTTTTTGTTTTTCGCGATATTTTTAAGATGCATTAGCCTTCTTTCATGCTTTTTTCTTCTTTTTCTGACTTTTACTGGGAAAGTAGGCTAAAAAACATCTATGTATTATAAAATTTAATGATGCAGTAATGCTCTGACATTATATTCACCGAAATAGACTTTTTTTATTTTTATTTATTTATTTTATTTTATTTATTTATTTTTTTATTTTATTTAAATATGCAGATAAATTCAAATTTTCCCAGTATTAACATTAATGAGTGTATAATCGTAGATGAATAAGATGATTTGTACAATATACTAAAGGAAGGAAAAGTCAAGATAAGGAAAATGAAAAGAAGTTTGATCATAAACAAAAGCTAACTCCCACTTTCTTTTTTTGTATAAAATTAAAAGTAAAACAATTAACCCTGTTTAAGTGCACATTTTAGCATCAAATATTGAAAATCAAAACTTTTCATCTTTAACTAACTTTAGAAAACTTTTCATTTGTAATCAGTTATTCTTCCTGTATGCTTTCTTTTTTGTTAAAATGTGTTTGTCTCATTACATGTGTGTAATATATCAATAAATAATTACATACTTGATTATTCAGTATGTGACCATGTTTCAATATTTGAATGACCTTATGCCAGAGTGAACTTTGTGATTTTTTTAAGTTCTGACTTTAACATGTGAATATACTGCAAATGTTGCTTTCTGTCTTAAAATTAATCTATACTAACAATATAAAGCTGAAGAGTTTTTTTGTTTGAATGTGCTTACCTAAGGAACTACTGGTTCGAATTCAAAAATTCTTTTTGTGTTGAAGAGTCCATTTATTGAGGGAGGCTATAAGCTATATAACATCACGCTATGACTAATAGAAGTGGATCTGCAATAAATTGAAATTAAATCAATAATAATCATGATGCATTTTTTGTTGCATCAATAGCTCAAACGTTTGTTGCCCAAATGGCTCTGTTGGCAAAGCGCTCGATCAGCAACCTTAGGGTCTCGGGTTCAAACCTGGCTGTGGACAGGAAGATTTTCAGCATTTATTACCCGACTCATTTAAAAATTAATTTATAAATCAAGGGTTTTCAATTATTTTTCATTGATTTTTTTTAAAAATTTTCATATTTAATGGAAAACATCAATGTGATAAGGATGTCTAATTTTTTAATATATATATATATATATATATATATATATATATATATATATATATATATATATATATATATATATATATATATATATATATCATCTTTATCATGCTTATGATGTACTTAAAATAGTTTTTTAGTACATTGTTGTCTTATTAACGTGGGTAAAACAGTGGAGCACAACTAAAAATAAATAAAGGAAGATATAAATTGTTTCTTAATATTATTACTGACCCAGGAAATGCTAGGTATGCTTGCTAGTTGAATATAAACATGTGAAGTATTACTTGGTAGTACTGCTTTCCTAGTTTATAAAATACAAATATGTTTTATGCATATTTTGCTACATTAATCTAACTTTGAATCTTCTCATTGAAAAATAAACATTATTGATGATGGTTCACTCGGGCATAAGACCATCCATTTATAACATCTAAATCATTCAAACAAAATTTATGAACAAATACTTTCAGTCTTCAATCCTAAAGGTGAATAACTTCTAAAACATTTACACTATAGGTGGAGATCATGGATGCTGCTGAAAATGTTGATGCACAAGCCGAGTTGGATAGATTGAAAGACCTTATTAAAGATAAAGAGAATGAGCATCAGGCATTGCTCAAAGAGTTGGAGAGTGTGCGAAATAATATAAGTAGTGAAAAAGATAGTTTGAAGAATGTTCAGGATCAGATTGCCAATGCCCAAAACAGCTACAGTGAAATTCAAGATGACATTGATAAAACAGAAACGGATTTAGATCTTTTGAGAACAGAAAAATCTGCTTTGATATCAGAACTAAGTGTACTAAAAGATAATATTAATAATGAGAAAAATAAGTTATTAGATCTAAAGAATGCAGAAATGTCAGAGAAAGGTGAAGAGGCTAGTATTGATCACTGTGATAAAGGAACAAATACCATTTCAGTCAGTTTTAATACATTATCTAGTCAAACATTTGTGGATGTAAGGGATTCTTCTTGTCAAGTTCAAAAGGCAGCTGATGATGTGGCATGTCAGACGATAGAATTAATGCAAACTATGCTCAACAAAACTTGTCAAGTAGAACTAGTGCCTTCCAAATCTATAAATCCACAAGAAAATGCTTTAGGTGCTGTTAATTTAAGTTATTCTGACACTTTTGTCAATAAAGGGTTTGAAAACATATTAAATGATTTTGGAGCTAGGATGGATACAAGGATGAAAACTATTGAAGAACAGATCAAGTAAGTTATATTTTTATATCAATATCTTGTATCAATAGACAAACTGTTCCATATTTGATTCTTTTTCTTTTTAAATAAACTTTTAGTTGCATTTTTCTCATAAATTTACTGTTTCTGATTATTGCAAAGGTTTTATTTTTTTTTTCACTACAACTACACAACAATATTATTGTAAAAGTAAATTTCTTTGAATGTGAATCTCTCACTTCTTGCATTTTGGAAATGTGGTCCTTTTTTGCTATCTAAATGACTGACTACTTGTGTACTTATATTTTTGTTTAAACAGACCAAGCAGAAAACCCCTTATGGATTATTAGGAACCCAGAGGTTAAGATAGGATTGAAACTATTAGGTCCAAGGGTGCAGCAAGGAGGGTTTTTGGGTCAACCCCCCTATAGCCTTAGTTTTAACATGTATTGCCAATCTAAATATAATAGCTTATATGCATCTAAAAACTTATGATTATGTATAACTAATTTATAAAGCTTTTTTTCTTTTGATAAATTTGATGAAGGTTTATAAAAAATGGAACTTATTTGAAAACTGTGCTGTACGTTTTAAGATTTAGATATTTTCTCCCTTTGTTGGTTAATAAAATACTTTAATTACTTAGTAAAGTTTTTATTTGTAATAGATATTTTTATCTATTTATTTCTTGTTTTCTGTAGAAATCTACAAGAAAATTTTGTTTCTGCTAGAATCAAGCCTTCAGATGCAAATTATGTTACTCAAGCAGACTCATCGCCTACAGAAGTGAAAGCATTTTCCATTACACATGATGCAAATCTGCCAACAAATGCTGCTCACTTTAATGCCACCAATCAAAACACTTCATTTTCTAGTCATATTAAGTGCAAATGTGAAACTGGTAATTTTTCATCTTGTGATGTATTTCAAGATGTTAAGAAGTCATTTTATCATTTGAGTGATATTTTAAATCAAAGTTTTGTACCTTCAATCACCTCAAATCAAATGATGTATGGTGTTGACCGTCCTATTTCCAGTCATTCTAGTCCATTTGAAAACTTTTACATTCAATTTAGACAACTCCAAGAAAAGAATCGAATTACTGAGCTTAAACACAGGTGTGAAAATGAAGCTGCTAAGCTGGTCAAACATTCTTCACAAAATATTGCAGGTAATGTTTAATTTCCTATTAATCCCTTGCTCCCCCTCTCCCCTCCTCCCCACCACCACCTTTTTAAAGGATAAGACCTTTTTTTCCTCTTTATAAATGAATATATTATTTCAAGTAAAAACTCTATTTGTATTTAAATAAATAATTTAAATATTTAATTCATTAAATATAAGCTGTTGCCTGATAAGATTTTCAAAAATGTATTATTCTATGCACTGAAAACTTTATGAAGAGCAATGTATCAAAAACAACTTTATAACTAAATTGCTGCCAGTTCCTTTCCCTTGTTATGAAATGAGAAATCGTCAAAAACAGTAAAACTGAATCTCGTGACATACGTAAAAATTTGTTCTGAACATAGATTGGGTCAACATATTTTACACGATAGGGTACTCAACCATTTTTTATTTCTCTGTGTAAACACATGAAAAATATTTTGCAAGGGCGCTTGATAAAAATCAATGAAAATTATTATGCACTTTTTTTGGTAAGTTGCTGAATTCACCAAACAATCTTTTCAACTAGAAAAAAAAAACATTTAACACTATTTAATGATGTTTTCGTACTAAAAATCGAGAAAATTGCGGATTCTAAATATATTTTAGTTTTTTTGTTGAGAAATAAAAAGTTTGCTTTAGTTGCCAATATATTATTGAAGAAACACAGTTAAAATTCTTTAAAAACAACCACAACTAATATAAAATCTTGATTAAACATTTTTTCAGTAAAATTTGGTTTGCTATTTAATTGCGTTAAAAGTTTGACGCATAATGCAAGCTTAAGTTAAGACAAATATAATTTCTGAGATAGTCACTAAAAATTTTCATGATTGAATAGCAAAACTTATTGTTTGTAAATTATTCAGCATTTGATGTGGTTGTCGCAAGACCAATAGATATTGAAAGGTGTATTTATTTTTTTGTACAGAAAATAAAGCCCAATACACCTGTTTATCTGTAGGCATTTCAATTTGTCTAGAGATAAAACTATATATTTCAGTATGGATTGGAATACCACTTCAGTATAATTTTTGAAATGCAACCAGAAAATGTCGATGTACAAATTTCACTACATATTTTATGCGGAGACATGTAAATGGTGACATTTAATAGGCCTGAAAACAGATAAATATAAAGGATTTTTTCCAAAAGTTTTAAATTTCAAGAAGTTAAATTTTTCTCAATGTAATAGGGATGCACCAATTAGCAAACTGGCCAAATACTGATTACCGATTAATCGGCTGATTAATGATCTTAATAATTTTCAATACTACAATTTATGCATAGCTTTTTTTCCTAAATAATATTTCAGAATTTCATTCAGTTTCTGTGAGCAAATTTTCATATTATTGTTAATAAAGTTACATTTTGTTAACTAGACATGAAAATTCAAATATTTAGTTAGTTACCTGTATTCAACAGATGCTTTTAACTTAGTTGTTACGTTTTTTTTTGTTTTCAGTAACCACTTAATCCAAGACTTTTAATTTTTATAAAAATTATAAGGTAATCTTAAAGCATCAAGCTAAAGGTAGGGCTTAGAGAAATGTATTGACATATGCATGTTGCAACACTGGAAATACGCATATTTATTCAAAATAGAAAAAATTAACAAACAAAATTAACGTTACTTCAACCATCACTTTTTGTTCAAAAAAAAAAAACCTTAAAGAATGTACATAAACTTTTTGAAAATCAAATGATAAGTTAAATACTGAAATAAAGTGAAGGATTATTTATTGTAAGAGGAACTACAGTTGGCTCTCTGTTTAACAACGCTCTGTTTAACGACTTTCTCTATTTAACGACGGCTTTTCACGGCCTCAGATGGTCCACTTTAGTTTTAAAAGCATTCTATTTAAGGATGATTTCTACTTAAGGACAATTTTTTGTGGTCCCCTGGAAGTCGTTAAACAGAAAGCCAACTGTATTTATGAACCAATGTTCCGACGATCCTGAAATACTCATGTTTTTGCATTACAATTGAAGGACTCGGGGGCAGATATGTGACAAGCCACAAGGAGCGACTTTTTGATCAAAATTTTTGTTTCTCATAACTAAAATTGATATAAACATCCCAATGGATTATGTTATTTGGAGAAAAACATGTCCGGTTTTAGTATTGCAGAATATAGAATGTATAACTTTGAAATATTGTACAAATATTTTTTATAAGAGTTGGAAATTGGCCTACTGAAAATTTCACATCATGCTGCATATAACATTCTTGATCCGAGTCCTTTAATTTGTCCTGGGAATTAATTTTTCATAAAAGTGTTACATGAACACCAACTGTGAAGATTAATTTCAATGTTTTTCTGTTTTACACAAGTTTTGTATTGTTTGTCTTTACTTTAGGCAGTACATGTTTATGCTACGTGTTATATTTATGTTGCAAAAAATTAAATTCACTTATTGTGAATAAATTTATTCACCTTGTTTTCTGTTCAAAGAATACTTAAAGATTTAAAAAATAATGAAAAGTATTTGAAAAATATTTTCCCCTCAGAATAATCCGCAAAATATGGCCGATTACGGATTTCTGCCAATGAACCGGCACATCCCTAAATTTTACAAGGTGTGTATGATGATTAAATTGAAAAATGAACTTAAATAAAGCAAAATTCTCCAGAAAATGTTGTATTTTCTGGAAATGTATTTTCTTTAGAATTTGTGCTTTATTTGCATTGGGGTTTTTCAGTTTAGTCATAGTGTATCAAAAAAATAATTTGATCATTTTCATTTAAGGTGTGTTTTAGCTATAATAAAATAGTAGAAAAACTTTTTAAAATATTGATACAGTGAATCACCGTTTTTACGTTTTTGAAGGGACTGTATGAAAAAAGCATACAAATGAAAAATGTATAATAGGTACATAGATTAATGTGCATTAGACTCTGCAGGGACCAATTAAAAAAATGTATGATTGATAAAAACATATAAAAGAGAAAACTATAAACGGTGCTTCACTGTATGTATTTCTTCAGTTTTTTCAATCTACTTATTTACAATTAATACAAATAATGTCTTAATACAAACAAATTTGAATTTTTGTCAGCTCACTGTAACTAAATTGTGAATCAGTTACAGTTTTTCCATTTATTGCTATTTTATTTATACTTTAAATCCAAAATAAGCATTGATGCTTTGTTAAGTGAAGAAATGCCTATTTTAAAAATATTTACACTATTTTTGAAAATTTAGTTTCTAACTGTTTTAATTCATTTTGTAGGAAGTCAACAACTAGCAGATTTAGCTGGGAAAGAATTTAGTTCACCATATCAGTCTCCACAGCCACATTTATCACAGTAATTAATCTTCTTTTGTAATGAGTAACAGTCATTTCTGAAAAATGATTATTTACTTATTCTTTTCAGTATCAAATCTATTGAAATTGCTAGCATTTCCATCTTTTAAATTAACTATGTATTTAATATATATCTGTAATCTTAATACAGTAAAACCTCTCCTAATGGACACCGCTCAAATGCTGACAATTTTTAATTCCCAGATTCCAAGGCAAATAATTATTAACTCTTGTCTTGTGGACACCTCTCTATTGCAGACAAAAAAATTTGTCCTGTTAATGTCTGCATTAAAGTTGTTTTACTGTATATAAAAATTTTCTGTGCGGACGCTTGTCACCATAAGGTTTAAACGACTGGACCGATTTTGATCGAATTTTTTGTGTGTAATTAAGTTGTGGCAAGCATGGTTTATATAGAAACGAGGTGGATTAAATCGGAAAAGTTTTTGTTAATGAATTAATGAATTTAAACATTGGATGTCTATATCTCTAAAATGATTAATATTTATTTTAACCTATTGTTGAGCGAGAACTGAAATAAATATTTAACCCGTTGCCAAAGGACAATAGGAAAGCCACCTCTGCTTTTTGTAATGAAATGTCCTACTGTGATATGTCAATTGAGAATACGTAAAATGTAGAGAGCGAGAGAGTGAAGCCTCTTTTTTTTTCATTTCTTGAAAGCAACAATTTTAGGTCCCATGATATATTTTTAAGTAAAGTACTGGAAGGTGCACGCAAAACGTGTGTTCTGTTGTCGTAGTTGAACCAAGTGACCGGATCGGTGCTTTAATTTTTCCTAACCAAATGATCAGAAAGTACCGTACCTAGCAACATTTTTTTCTCGGCTGAAATCCATCTGAATTTCGGCACCAATGTTAAGAATACTTTAAGGATTATCTAACTAATCAGTACATTATTAAAGAAAAAGATTATGGAATTGAAAGACGAAACAAATTTTATTTTCGTCCAAATAAATTACAACAGGATAGTACTGTACACAAAAGATCAGTGCAGTGGAAGATCTTTATCTTTGGTGGAAAGAACAAATTAGGCAATATATGAAGTTTAAAAAGTTTTCGTTCGAAAGATCGGACCACTAATCGGTCGGAGTTGGCTTCGCTCACTGATTAACTGGATTACAATAACGTGGTGGCTTGACGACTTTGGCTATAAACAATAGAGTTATGTGATCATTTGTTTACATTTTAAAGCTACTGTTAAGGTACTTTATTTTATTTTTTGTTTATTTGGCTAAATATTTCAAATTGCAAAGAATTGTTTTTTGTTTTTAAAGAGTGTTTAGTCATTTTAGTTGAAGAATGTGTTTGTTTTACATCGGGAGGGAGTGATGAGTTTTTGTTTTTTTTTTTTGATTATTCAGAGAACTGTTTTTACCTTTATCATTTTTTTAAACGTTATCCTTTCGATTGTTTTTTTCTTTTTCAAATGGGGGATATTGCAGTGGGATTTTCCATTTGTTCTAGGTAGATAGTTAGTTTTTTACACATAATATCTTAGGACGCTTTTTATCCTTTGCATATAGCTGAAGGAACAAGCCATCAAGTACTGGAGAAAAATAGTTAATAAAATAACTGCTCAGTGGGCATTAGACAAATCAAGTTGCTATAAATGGCATTCTGACGCCAAGCAGAGCTTAAAACATTTTCTTTTTACTTATTTTTTTCAACAAAACGGTTCAAACACTTGATAGTTCATTGAAAATTTTCAACTTTTCAATTTACAAAACTTTGAGCAGAAGAACATCTGTCGGGTCCTCTAGTCAACTATATATTCTCATAACTCATATTTTAACCTTTGTATATTTGAAGTAAATCTTTTGCTTTTTCCCATCTCTCGGTGTAATTTTATTCATATTTCTCTAGCAACGTACTAGCAACTCAGTTTGAGCAATATGTTTTATTTTGCACTTTTTTTGAAACGGATCTACATTTTTTTTCTTAGATATTGTTCAACATTCTTTAACTTGTCTCCAAATAAGTCTTGGATATATTGACATTTCACTGACTCAATTTGGAATTGATCAACTTTTCTATAGTAGTTAGTCTCTTTTACAAAGTCTTATTCAAGTGCCTTAATTTGTATGCTACACCTCTGATAAGTTACATTTTGTGTTCATTAAAAATTAAAATGAATGAAACAAGTAAAATAATTCCTTCATAATCTTTGCGAGATTTCTCTAGGTTGATTAAATCATGTATCTTTAATTCATTATTCAACAATGAATTTAAATTCGTATACAATATCCATGCTTGAAGTCACTAGCGCAGGCAGAAATACCTTCTGGAGGAGTTTTTTGATGAAAAATACCTTCTGGGGTTTTTTTTTTTTTTTTGATTGAAAATACCTTCTGAAGAAATTTTTTTGATCAAAAATACCTTCTGAATGGGATTTTTTGATCAAAAACACCTTCTAAAGGCGTTTTTTCAAAACAGCCCTTTAATATGCATAAACAACTGTATTATAATTTGCATTTATGTTAAAACCAATGACTCTATGGGATATCCCCCACCCCCCCCTAGCTGCACCACTGCTTAAAATTTCAATCTTTTTTTTTATTGATCATTCGGATTTTAATTATGAGATTGTGTTGCAAATGTGCAAAATTACAATTGAATGTATTATATAAGCAAGAAATCAAAATTATTTTCAATACCTACAGAACGTTACAACCTATTTTTTTTTTTTAATTTTCATATTTGCAACATACTTAATGTCCTGACGTAACAATAGCAAAATTTAATTTAACTAAAATGTAAGAGTAGAGGATTTTAGATTGAATAGGTTTTTGTTTATGTGAAGGTACTTAAAACTGGTAAGATTAGTAACCGCACTGGAGCTGTGCATTTTTCTAAAATTTCTCAGCATAATGCTTTTTATTTCATATTCAGTTTTAGTTCATTTTAGTGATCATAGAATTTATCTTGATAGTAGCAATATGTATTTTGGAACAGTTAAAATATGTAATAAGATACATTAAGTTGCATGCATATCACATTGTTCTTTTTTTTACTAAACAAACTCTTCTTTTTTTTTCTTCTTTAGCTTACTGCTTTTTCATGCAAAATTCTTAATCTAATTAACTTATTGGTTTTCAGTGATTTTATGGAGGATCCAATGGTTAGAGCTCGAAGCATTGTTTTAAGAGAGCAAGCTAGAACATGGAAGCAACAGCAAAAACTTATCAATTCATCTTTTGCAATTTTACCCTCAGTATGTTCTCTGCAATTGAATTTATATATTTTAGCTCATATTCTTATAATGATATGATGCCTCCTCTATGATTAAGCAATTTATTAAAGCTTTTCTTAATGTATATTTTGTTTTAATAGATTGTTTATTTTATAGTACTTTAATTATCTAAACAGATGTAGTCCAAAAAGTTTTTGAATTTATTAAGGATTTCACCTGTTATTTTATTATTTATTCATGAAATTCATTTACACTTACTCTTCAAATAATTTTTAATGAAAAACTTCTACAATAAATCATAACCAGAATAAAAATTAATGTACTTTTTTATTCTATACAGACTATCCTTTACCCAAATGTTTAAAAACCATAAATAGTAGAAATTTGTGCAGTTTCATGCTTATTAGCACTCAACAGCCCAGCATAGGAAAGTGACCGAGCTGGAGATGGAAAACCTCTTAAGGAAGCCAAGAGTGCCAAACAAACTGGTAGCTGATATAGAATTAGCATTGACCATGAGCTGGCGGTGTATTTCACGTATTTCTGCCTTAGCCCTGGCTTAGGGCGGTAACTTACTGAATAGTAGAAATTTGTTTAAGAAAAGGCTAAAACAATTTTATACTCAACTCTACTGTAGCATATTTGTAATAGTATACCTTGATTTTGTTATAAATGTTGACATACTTTTTCTGCATTACTTGTAATGTGTTTATGTGTTCTTTATATGATTATGCATTTATTTTTGTTATTACTTATTTTATTAACTGGCCCTACATTAAGTTCTTTTCTGAGTGGTAGGAGCTAGTCAGGCTACTGTTATAGCCTTTACTCCCACCTGCTCAATCAGGGATTTTCAAACAGACAAGGTGAAATATACTTCTATTTGTCATTTCTTTTATTTTATCTGTGAAATGCATTTTTGTAAAAAATATTTCCCTGATTGAAATAAAATGAATTTAATTGAAAAAAAAATCTTGCATTAATAATCTTTATTTTTGTGCAATAAATCTTGATTCTCAATTTTAGCGATATAGAATTAAAATTGTATTTTGACCATATTTTTAGGAACAAGGAAAGCAGTCTGATAAATTTCTCAATAATATACACTTGTCTAATTCCCATCAGATAAAACCATTCCAGAGTTCATTCTTGAATTTTGGTAAGTTTGAATGAAGTATAGAATTAAAGTTAAATAAATAAATTAAAAAAAATAATCCATGAATACATTAAAAAAAAAAAAAATTTAAACACAAAAGTATTTTGCTTTTATTTTAATATTTCAATTTTCTTTTTAACAGAGCTTGATCCTGAAACTGACTACAACAGATGGATGACAAGATTGAATGCTTTACAACAAAAAATACGCAGTCACAAAATGTTATAACCTTTTGTTTGTTTTATTTATTTGATTGCAATTTGTTGCCGAGTTGTTTAAGAAATATTTATTAATAATTGATTTAATGATATGAAATCAACTTATGAATGTATGGATCTTCAGATAAGATTTTATTAATGTTTATAGACACTCATTTATGTTTAAAAGCAAACATTATTCAGTATTATTTACATATTTATAAGATGACTGTTTTAATATTACAAACTAAATGTTCTAATAAATGATAATCATAGTCTTAAATTCAAAAATGCTAAATTTTTGACCTTTGTCCCCCCCCCCCAAAAAAAAAGTTTCTAAAGCATTTAAATGTAAGAACAGTAGTTCATATCAACAAACAACTATTTAAGTGTTAATTTTGCTCAATTAATTTGTTAAGATATTAACTCAGTAGTTTGCATTTATTATAAATGTTTTCAAATGAGCTTTAAAGAAAAATTATAGATGCAAAAATTAAAAAATACAATGAGTACTTGATGCCTGCCTAAATAGAAGTCATTTTTACAAATCAAAATAGTGCATTTTTGATGCCTGACCTTTTACTATTTTATATCTATAACTCAATTGAGTTTTAGGTACGATATTTTGTTAAGCAGCTTTTGCACTACTTAATACTAACATTTTAGGTTTGGTAAAGGTTTAACAGGTAAATTTATCTGGAATTTTCCCCAATATTATTTTGGTAAGATATGGAGGAAAATATCAACACAAATAATTCGTCTGTTTTCTAAAATTTTTTTTGTAATTTTTAAAAATTGTATGAGGAAATTTTAGGTAATACATTTCATTTATAACAAAATAGGTTATAAAAATATGGTAAAATTGGTTTAAACGGATCTTAACTGTATTAATTTCAATTCAATCATTTTTATTTATTAATGTATTTTTTATAAACTTTATTTTTTCAACAAATAAAGCTTGTCAAGATTGTTTTACACATAGTAGCAATTCGCTCACAATCAAAATATTTTATATAGATATCAATAAAAGCAGTTTACTTATTTATTTATTAAAATTTCATGTTTGTAGAATTGGTTGCGGGGAAAGTAGGTCACTGGGGTAAGTTGGTCACCCCCCCCCAACTGAAATAAGGATTTGCTTTTTATACTTTTTTAAAAAATGATCATGTCATATTTCATCACAGTGACTGGTTTTGGAAAAAATTGGGTTTTGTGGAAATTTTGTTTCTAGGTCATAAGTAGAACTCAGTCAAAAAAAAAAAAAAAAAAAAAAAAAAAAAAAAAAAAAAATCTGAAAAATATTTTAAAATTTTTCATCATACAGATTGAAAAGACAGTGAATATCACATAAATGGATGCATTTACAAAAAAAAAAAAAAAAAAACTTCATGCTAAAAATTTATTCTTTATGAAGTAAAACCCCCTAACCCCTTTTTTAGATATGCTTCATTTAAATTTAAATAAAAGGGGGTGACCCGCTTACCCCTTATTATGGGGTAAGTAAGACACCCATATGATTTTTTAAAAAACTGTCGTTAAGAATATTTAAGAACATTAATTTAGAAAATAATGTTGAATTTTTTTCTATTAATGATGTCCAAGATAAAATAAGACAATAAATTATTATTTTTTTTTTCAAAACTTTTGTATAAAGGTCATTCTTTAAAAAGTGTAACTTTTCTGTCACGATGCCTTTTACTGTAAAACTTTTAAGGAATAATTCATTCAACAATGCTTTTTAATTTCATCAAAAATATATCTATTTAAACCTTCCAACAATTTTTTGATATTTTTTATTTTAATATATGTTTGGTTCACAACATGTGAATTCTCACCTCTGTGGCATGTATATTTAATTTAAGTATATTTAATTGTTTAATGTTGTGTTTTAATTTGTTTTAGTAGGATAAGTTATCATGTCACACAGTAAATTCTCACCTCCGTTACTTAAAAAAAAACCGCCATTTCTCATTAACACGTGGCAGTAATAACATCACATTTTATTTTCCATGATACAAGGGGGCCCCCTTGTTAATATTTAGCCATAAGAAGTTGTGAGATTTTTGTCGAAAAATAAGAAGCTAGATTTTGTTTGAAAAACTAAGTGTGGTTGTTGTGAACTCTCCCTCAGTGATCTTGAATTTCAGGGATGTAAATTAATATAAAAAAATAAGTGAACATGTTTTCATATGTTTAACATGTGCAGATTGTAGCAACGAAAAAAAAAATGTATTAATTAGGCCTATATTAATGGAAAATTCCTCACCTCCACGACAGATCTTATCAATGTCATTATTTCTGAGGTGAAAATAAATGATGGAGGGGAAATACATCAATATCAGGCATTCTACCAAAATTATAAACTGTCAGTATATTTGCAAATTTACTTAATACTATTTTTAATTCACATTTGAACTAAAAGGATAACTAAAAATTAAGCCGTACTTTAATTAAGAGAGCTTAATATTAGATTCCTACTAATCATTAAAATAGCTCATTGTTTGCACAATTAACAAACTTACTAATTTGATATTAAATTTGCCTTGATTTTTAAACATTAAAAGTTTTTTTCTTTTTTTTTATTTCGGTGAACAATTTTTTTTTTGCCTTCGCGAACAAGACATTATTTTATTATTTTTTTTATTTATGAGTAAAATAATTCGAACTTAACTGGACCATTGTTTATGGTCTCTTCTAGTAGGTAACACTTTCACGAAAGAATGAAAAAAAGAAAACATAAGGTTTTGACATTGAAAAATATTTGCATTCAAAAATTACGCTTTCTGGAGAATGTCCCATAAGGTTTTAAAAACAAACTGTTTTCAAAAGGGGTCCCACTTACCTCAACCAACCCTATTATAAATAATTTTAACTGAAACAAACAGTAATAATCATTATTAAAAACCTTCCTAAATGCAGTAAGTTTTTAATAAAATCCAATGTTTATTAACTGGTTAGCTGTTACATGCCATTTATGAAAAACACCCAGTGAGGTCACAAGCACTCATTATTGGTGTTTTTTTTTTTTGATACTATAATATAGCATTGCTGAGTGCATTTATTACATTCAAGCGCATTATGGAAATGTAAATACAGTAGGCCATTATTTATTATAATAGTAGAAGATAATGTTTGTTTCAAAATGCTCGTGGACATAAATTCAACACTTACCACGTCTGTATAGTTTTGCCTACGAGATAAGATTTCACTGAAACTGGCTTGCCACCTGGCATATTTGTGTTCAAGTGTTATTTTGTTTTAATAAATTCAACAAAATCTGTTTAGGTTTCTTGAAAAGCATCATTTAAGTAAGTTATGATACAACACTAAACTGAGGTAATTTTTTTGAAAACAATTCAATTTTGAGCCTTATCAGATTTTATACTGTCAGTCTCCACTGACTGACATAGCCTGAATGGGAAGTTCAGTGTCAGTCACCAGTGACTGACATGGCAGCTAACATGTTAATAATAAATCTGGTATAATTGTAAAAATAAATAAATTTAGCTTTGTTTTCCCAGTATGATGTTAGTTCATGAAATTTAATATTTTATAAGTAATCTATTTTATTGAACAGTATGTATTTTTTTGTCAATATTTTTAAATAATTGAATAAAAGTATTTGAAATAAAATTTAGCAGTTCAATTTGTCTCTTTCATTTCAAGATTTCAAGTGTCAACAAGATGATTTATAATTGAATCGTCGGCTGGAACAACCTTGCATGTCATAAAATACTAATTTTACAGGAGAGCGTCTTTTCTGAGAGCACAATTAAATTTAAAAAGCTGCCAAGAAAATGTCACTTCCATTGTAATAAAAGTTTTCATCCAAAATTGGTTTTTTAACTTATCAACCAAACTAACTATTCAACCAAACTAAAAAATCAATTTTGGAAAGAAAACCGTATCCAACGTTCCAGCCAACCATTCATTTACTCTAACACAGTGCTTACTAAACTCACAGGTTAATAATACTGGCCATAAGTTAATGATTAAGAAATATAATTAAAAATGCAGGAAATCACTGAAGTTCCACTGCTCTTCAAGAAAAAAAAGGAAGAATATTATAAAACAAACCAAGTCTTAAAAATAATTTTATTTTTAGGAATACTTGAAGTCTAATTATAAAATAGGCAGCTTGGTCTCTATTCGTTTAAGTAAGTCATGCACTCAAGAAAATTAAATTTATTTTATTTAAATAAATTGATAAATCACAGAAATGTGATGAAAAGAGTGAGAGTAGATATAAGCTTAGAATGAAGCAGAGGGTGAAACTTTTTTAAGGTTGTCCTCGAGTTATGGGTTTTGTTAATTGTCGAATCCCAACTTCTAGAATTTTTTTAAAAAAATAAGTTTTGAAACAAATGGAAAGCATTCATGTAAAGATACAGATCCCTTTTCAACAACAAAAATCCCAATAATTTTCCATAATTTTTCAACCAATATTCAAAATGGCCATTATTAAAGATATACTTTTGATAATAGATAAAAAATGTGATAATGCTTAAGCTAGTGGCATATCATGTTTCTTTCTTAGATTTTCTATAAGAGTTAATTATAGTTTTCCTGTAAAAGAAACCTGATACACTACAGTTGGATCCCGCTACAACGCGATCCGACTTACGCGAAATGGCTATAATGCAAGTTTTTCATGAGCAATGAATTTTTTTATTGCGGACTTAAATTCCTCGCCTGCAATATGATTTTTTTTGAAAATGAGCAGCGGAGTGTTAGAATGGGCTTCGTTGACACTAAATTTTGGTTTTGTGAATGGACTTTCATCCTTTTAGCATCACTGAAAGCGGAAGTTCCCACACTGCATTAGTCTAAACAACACTTTGCTTTAGTTTGTACAAATAACCGCTCCGATTCTTAACGTGATTTTTTTCTTAACGTGTTCCTTCATTCTACATAATGAACGTTGATAAAATGGAATAGCTCCCCCAAATGCGCGTTTTCATTTTAAGTTGGTGAAAGTGGAAAGAAAAAGAGAAAGTTTCTGAGCACTAAAGAAAAGGTCAAGATTCTCGATATGATTGAACAATTAAGAAGTGCTGCGAAGGTAGCACGACAATTAGGTATGAGTGAATCTTCGATACGTTCCATTAAAATTCAAGAAAAAGGAAATCTGTAAAAGTTCAGAACTTAGCTTTAATACTGAAGCTGGTGGAGTAGTGTCTGAGGAACAAAATACAAACATCTTGAAAATGGAAACTGCTCTTTCATTGTGGCTAAAAGAAGTCAGGAAGAGTGGTGTTCCCACACTGCATAAACCACCATCTTCATCATTTTAAAAATTATAATTAAGTTTACAATATCTACTGTTCAGTGCTATTATAATGCAGTTATATACTTACTGTAAGTGCCATACTGTTAATTCATGTCTCTCATTGATTACTGATTTTGTGCATCATAACAGTAATTTATGCTAAATAGTAACTCTTTTTCTAAAATACAGTAAAAAGTCAGTTCTTTATACGGTAATATATAGTTGCGAAATGGTTTGAAACAATTTGAGGGGTGTTAACACATGTCTGAAATAACTGGGCATGCTTATAAAAAATTTCTAAACATATTTTGTTCCACAACGCGAAATTTCGAATTGCGCGAGGGGGGTTTTGGAACGCATCCCTCGCGTAAGTCGGGACTCGACTGTACTGACTATTAAGCACATTTTTTTCTACTTTAAATTGCAGGTAAATGATGAATAAAAGCTCCAGACATTTTGGGAGAGGGAGGAAAGCTTTTGTTTTCTCTGATCCCTTTTGACTATGCACCTATTCTGTCCTTATTCTGCAAGTAGGCAGCACTTCTGAAAGTTTTTGTGTTTGGGTCACTCCTGATGAAGCAGCTTTTATGCAATGTTGACTAAGGACCTTGTAGGATAGAGCAATGCCACTCACTAAACCTTTTTGCGAGAGTAGTTTAGTTTTCCTAAAATATTTCTATCTGGGATTATTTTATTCCCTCCCTTTGCTATTCTGTCTTTGCTATAGAGGACTTTTTTCAAGGGGCCATACAAAAAAAAAATCATTGGGAACACAGGAAAAAAGTATGAAAAAATAGGGAAAGCATGAGCCTTACGATCACACATCACGGCCACATTTCAAACTTTATACAAGAGGGTAAAGTATTCCACTATAACTGCGTCTAACTTATGTATCAAAAACAAAATCATAGCATAAAACTTCTATTCATGTTCCCCCCCCCCCCTTAAACAAGTTCTTTGTCACATTTTGAAATAATAATCCCATAAACGGGATTAAGAATCTCAAATAAAGCATTACCCACAATATATTTTTTTTAATTAAAAAAAAAAAAAAAGAGAGATACAGCCTTTTAAAAACTCCCAGGAACTACAAAGCAAGTACTAATTAGTTACACTTGCATACGATTTGATTTCCCCTACCCAAATCTATAAATAAATTTATTCTCAATTCCAGAACAAAACTCAACTGAACACCCACTTATAAAAAAAACTGAATTTAATGTAATAACTATGTTTTGAAGTCTGTGCCTCCTATATACTACTACCTAACCTCATTGGGTTTGGTTGTAAAGACTAATTTCATATTTTGTTAAATTAGTGTTTAATTCAGGATTTGTTGGGTAGTCAGATTAGGTAGTAGTTTATAGCAAGCACAGAATTCAAAATGTGATTAAAGATTAAGATAGCTTATTGTACAATAATTAAAATTGAGATTCATTTAATAATTGGATGTTAAGTTGATTTTTGTACTTGAATTGTAAAATCAGATTTATAGGTTTGGGTAGGAAATTATTATGAAGTGTAAACAAATATTTTTTGCTTTTTAGTTCCTGGATGTTTTTTGAAGTTTTTTTTTTAAGTTTAAAAATAATTTACTTTTTGCTTTTTAGTGGTGTAAATATAAAATCAGTATGTAGGATAGAGAAATGTGGTAAATGATGAAGAGGCCTTTCTTACATGCATCTCAAATGAGAAAGTGTCGAGCACAGGAGTCTGAAAACGGCTGAGCGTGATAGAGAAAGAAAAGAACTCAGCGTCTCCGAGTCTTCTGAAGACCGAAGAAAGGCAATTGTTTTCCAAATGCGCAATTATGATCAAAGAAAATTGAAATCATTAATTTGACTTTATCAAATTATGCTTTCAAAAGCAAATGTACAAGTCACTAAAAATAAACAACCCAAATAGCCATAAGTGTGCCCATAAAATATGAAGAGTTTCCTTGATTCCTCCAGGATCTTATCACCAAATCCTCGATGACCATAAAAGCACCCGAGAAATATCCGGTTTGTCCCAAAAATAATAAGACATTTTCCAAAAAAAAAAATTATTGATCAAACATGTAATAAAAACTTAATACTCTTCAAGATAGTCTCCTCCTGCGTGTATACACCGTTGCCCATGTGTTTTCCATGCATAGAAGGTCCTCTGAAACTCATTTTTGGGAATGCTTTGTTAAGGTATCTCGTCATGGTCTTTTGAATGTTGTTTCGAGTCTCCAGATGCTTTCCTTTCAGCTCCCTCTTCAACAGTGGTGTTCCCATAGGGTTACACTCTATATATGCCATATACTCTCAATATACACTCAAGCTTCATAAATTTTCATATTATGACATACTATGTATATGATCACATACAGATATTGTGCGTAATGGATTACTAGGAGTAGACCCTCAGGATGGGAACTTCAATTCTTTTCACCTTTGGAAGCAAGAAGTCTGCCGGGGCTTTAGGGTTCTGTGCCACTATTGAAACACCGATCCATGTCAGATAGGAGTTGACAACAAAGGAGGTAGACAAGACTTTTGGCACAAGTTTCGTGAAAATCTTATGCATGGCCAAGTCTTCTGTAACAATTCGATGAACATCTGTTTTCGGCAAATGTAATTGTTCTGACATCAAACAAACACTCATTCGGCGGTCTTTGTTTAGCAAATCTTGACATGAGGGATATTATTGTCCGTTCGCAATGATGATGACTGCCCAGAAGGAGCCTCATTGGCGATTTTCTTCCGGCCGTCTTTGAACAACTTGTGCCACTTTTTGACCTGCTAGTATGGCAAGCAATCATCTTTGAAGACCTGAGTGAACTAATCAAACGTTTTCATTGCCGTGTTTTAGAGTTAGATGCAAAATTTTAATCATATAGCATTGCTCCAAAGTTCTCTCCATGACGACAGCTCTGCACAGAGGTTCACTAAAATTGACTTCCCACCACTCCTAGACAACAGAACCTGGTGTCTCTGGAAAGTTTAGAGTCCTCCCAACTTCGTGGTAAAAAAAATCAGTCTTATTACTTTTGGGACACACCGTACTTACTCTTTCAAACAAAATATTTTTCTCAGTCTTTGATCGGAGGACATACATAAAAAGATACATACGAGTTGAAAACCTTACTAAAAAAATGTGGCTCATAAAAATATATGATAGAAGGGAAATTTTAATTTTTTCTTTTTTTTTAACATTCTGAACTGTCCCCCACATGTTTTCTCTCACGCCATGCTCTTTTTGTGTCTTAGGCATATTCATGACAAAATTATAAATTTTAATGAAGAAAATAGATTATAAACGAGAAAAGTAAACAATACTTGAAATATGCTTCTTAATTGTTGCTAAAAACAATGAAAAATGATTGTAATTATAGAGTTAATTTTGTAAATAAAAGCTAAACTTATTTTGAGGGTGAACAGCTGACAGACAGCCACCGACTTGTTTACATTTGGATTTTTTTCAACCTTATAATATCTTTATGAAAAGCATAGCTTAGTGGAAGAAAATACATGGGACGCCGAAATATGTACCAAATAGAAGCCAGGGCCGGGAAAAGCCATGTTAGCCTAGTTCGAAACTAGTGGCCTGACCCTAAGAATCTTGCTCACCTCAGAATCTGAGTAGTGTAAGTTTTGTGGGAGGAGGAAGGTTTGGTGCCCAAACTGACAAGTGATGCCCTTGCCTCTACGCTCAGCGACGTCACAGAAGCAGTTAAAATAGAGAGAGAGAGAGATTTAAAACAATGTAATGAAAACTACTCGAATTAGTATGCAATTCTTCAGCCCAAATATTTGAGGGTAAAAACGAAAGCACAGTAGAACCTTGTTTGCTTAGATTGAACTTGTAAAATTAAAAAAATTATGTTTTTTTGAATAATAACTTTAAATTATGATTACAAGAACGGAACTATAAAGACAAAATATTTTGTATCTTGTTCATTAAACGTACGATTCCTGCATAGAATGTACAGTAAACTATAGTACTAATTTAACAAATAATATGGGGCGTTTGTAGCATTAGTCCGACACCACTACAGCTGAACTCTGAACTATAAATGATTAAGTTTTTGCAAGAAACAGCAGATTGTAGTTTTGTTACAAAGCGTTATTTTTTGCTGGAATAAAAGATAAGGCTGTCCTCCCCAAGATTTTCGAACAAAAGAAGTTTGTTCAAGATTATTCTCTCAAAAGTTATTAAGGGAAATTAATTGGGGGAGACAGAGACATTTCTTCCCATCTTAAAACCATACTTTTAATTTATAATTGCACAAAATTTATCTTATTACACAAGTTATTTTTCGATATTTTTTCAATGCATTAAGCTACATTTCATGTCCTCATTTTAAAAAAACCTTTTATGTGAAAGTTGGCTAAAAAGAGAAATTTCTGAAAAACAGAAAATATTTTTTGGTGTATCAAAGCAACTAATGAATTCAGTTTTGAATCTGCTTGACATTTATATAGGAAACCAAATTGGCAACATATTATCAACTTCTTTTAGGACAAAAGCTATCATGATTGGTGCTGAATGAGAAAAAAGATTGTTTTCCATAGCTGCTGAAAAGTGATTTGTTTACTATATAACTATATCTGCTTGGTATATGTGGTCAAATAACTATATTAAAAAAAATATTAACATAGTTAGGAAATTTGGATTTGAAAATAATTTCGGACTTATTTATTTTTAGAAATTTAACTTATGAAACAGTGTTAAAAGAAGAAACGCATGCATTATTATGCTAAATATTACACAGTAATTTTATTTAAGCATAATAAACCAGAGTGTGATGAATCCAAAAATATGCATGGAATAAGTTCTGACACTCTTAACAAAAACTACAATTCCTTATTCGAAACAATATATAATTAAATTGATTAGTCCTACAACTGAGAGAAATTTCTCAAGTTAACGTTGTGGATACCATTCATCAAAAATTTCTTTAAATTTTCTCCTCTTGTCGACAAAATCTTCAGGATGAAGTTCAATGTAATGTTTTATGACAGCATCACGTTCAGCAAACTTTCTTTTGAAAAATTCGTCCATATAGTAGCCGCAATAAATACCAATGATACCCAACACAATATGTCGGTGAATTCCAGAGTAGTAAGGTCGTCGAAGATAATAATTATGTACTACAGGAGTTCCAGCACCCATTAGGCCCAAGCCAATGTGGTAAAAGTATTTAGTCAAAATACTGTCTTTCTCATAAGGCCCAGTCATTGTGAATTAATCTTAAAAATAAGTTTGTACAAATTTAACAGTAAACAATGCAAGAATTTTTTTTATTTACTTTTTTCAATGTTACAGGTAACAGTTAATGCATCAATAACCTTGGAAGAAGATCTTTAAAAACGATGCGTTTATGGTTGCGTTCGACAAACCTCCCCGGTCTACCGATAAGTAACCGGTTACAAACCGCAGCGTTCTATTATCCATCGGTTACCTCACCGGTTACCATTTTAAGCTGTTAATTGGTGCACGTGATCATTAGCTGTCACGTGATTTACTAACCTGGCGCTATCGGTCGAGCTCGTCGAACGTAAACTAAAATTAAAGTAATACCGTTTTTAAATATCCAAGAAGAAGCAATTGTCTATTCTGGCTAGTATGTACCCTATTTTTTTTAAACTTGCAATTCACTGTCCCTTCTAAGCTTACATTCGACGAGCACGACCGGTAGCGACCGGTTGGTTAATCACGTGACAGCAATGACGTCGGCGCTTTCGGTTGATCACGCATAGGTTACTTGCGCAGACATGACGCAGACGAATAACACGCACGTGAAAAATACATGTAATTGGTCAAAAATGTCACATGGTTCCATCAACCAATCAACCAACTACAGTTGCGGTTAACCGGTAGATCAACCGCTGAGGCTCATAAAACGGCATCGGAAGCAACCAGTTAACCGGTAGCTCTCAAGGGTTGCGTTCGACGAAACTCACCGGTCGACCGGTGAGTAACCAGTTACTAACCGCAGCGTTCCATCATCAACCGGTTACCGCAGCGGCTACTATTTTAAGCTGTTGATTCCGGTGTCGACCGGTGAGGTTTGTCGAACGCAAAGCAGACGTTAATACCGGTTATTCACCGGTAGACCGGTGAGGTTCGTCGAGCGCAATCGTGTTTACAATTGCATACTTATTAAAATGTTACTGGCAACAATTAGTTTCCAGCGGTGTTTTTGTTATGAAATGAACGAAAATAAATTTTCTTGATTCTAAATATTTCTTTTTTTGACTGTCACTTGCCTGTCATTTGGTAATGTTTGCATCGCGTAGCATACAAGCAGATCATAAGGACCTTATCCATGATGTTGCTTATGACTTTTACGGTAAAAGGCTTGCTACCTGCTCTAGTGATCAGACAGTAAAGGTAAGAAAATAGGATAAAGCAAAAAATACTGTTGATTATTTTGTCTAATTTAAATTGTGAGTGAACTGGGTGGTATTTACAAAACGCATTTCAAAGGGTTTCGCTTAACTTGTCAAAACAAAACACTTTTTTTGCTTATCAAATAAGTTCCACAAAACAAGACTGACCATTAAAATGTAAAATATTCATCAATATAAATGTTAAACGTTCCACTGAATTGTAGTTCATGAGGAACAAAAATGATAGCTAATTTCAGGCATGAGAAATTTTGCTGCCAATTCGACTTGTTGCAAGTTATGATAATTCGAATTATGATAATAGGCGAACTTTTATTCCGCCCCCCTTCTGTTATTTAATGTGTGTATATTTCAGGAGATATTTTGAAAGTTGAAATTATTGTGGTTCCTCGAATTTTGTGCAATATAATCATTTTATTTTAGCAATATGAGTAATCCCGAAGTATTAGATATATCTAGCCCTGGTGACACATTTGAAAAAATTGATAAAAAACAATGGACATGTATCCTAAAGTTTAAAAATGTTGAAATATTAGAAACGGATAGCTTTAGCGTATTCACTTTAACTCAAGAAGTGGACTTTTTTTTTTTTTTTCAAAAAACTTACCTTTTCCATTTAATTTTCTCATTTTTTTTATTAACCATAATCTTACTCTTAATCCCTTCAAATGTGCATGCTTAAATATTAGTCATGGCTTGTGGCATTGCATGTTTTTATCATCGCTGGTCTTCTGTACCTCTTCATTAGTGCTGATCACTTTGAGGTGTCATGCCTCATCGAAATTGAAAAATCTTGATGATCGAAATTGAAAAATCTTGATGATTGCTGCTGTGATGTTCCTGTGTGCCTACAATCACTGGCTCATTATGAATCATCGTAGAACCTATCAATTTCCCATGCCCATAGTGCATCACAGGATTACCGATAGAGTGGGACCACAAGAATCACTCACTTTTAAAAGAGATCTCAGGCAAAAAATAAGAAAACAATAGAATTTTCTTGCAATATTGTTATGCCTATTAAATTGAATCACCAATGGTAAGTAAAAGTGATAAAAAGAAAGAAAGTTAAACAAATCCATAACAACACTGAACCCCCCACAATGAAACCTTTTCTTTTCTACTGTATTTTCCCCCCACTCATTTTTTCCACACTCTGATTTTATCCTTCAGTTGCGATCTTCAATCTATTAAGAATCGCCCAACGCAATTAATTCGTACAATAAAGCTAAATTATGTGAAAAACGCCAGAAAAGTCTGAATTTGAAAAGGTGAGGTTTTGAAAATTTCAACTCATTTGAATGTATTGTATTGGCAAAAATATACCATTTTTACACAGGAGTACTTGTTTTTGAATGTATTTATTGCACTTTGCTTTCATTCTTTCAAAAATATTTCTTTTCAACTTCGTGCCATTGAAAAAAAAGAAGGGGGTCCAAATTGTACGACAGATAAATCTATTTTGACTTTACAAGTTCAAACGAAAATGACCGATGAGAAAGGAAGGAATAATATTATAGCTTGAAAAACTA
Organism: Uloborus diversus; assembly: GCF_026930045.1. Taxonomy (NCBI): domain Eukaryota; kingdom Metazoa; phylum Arthropoda; class Arachnida; order Araneae; family Uloboridae; genus Uloborus; species Uloborus diversus. The sequence goes on from NC_072732.1 coordinate 54,644,552, forward strand.
CATAAACACACTCTTGTAGCAAAATGAATATAAATAAGTAACAAATAATCTTTGAATGTAAAGTATGTTCAGCAGCGAGAAAATGTCTCATTGCTAACTGTTTTTTAAAAATTAATTTAAAATAATTCAAATGAAAAAACTGATCAAGCAATTAACTTTATGGAGAGAAGAAAATACTGTGTCATTTACATCCCGCTGTATGAGATATGTTTAAATGCAGTTTCCCGAATTCCGATCTAAAGCATTCGTAAAAGTAAGTTTTTAATGAGAGTTTCATTATCGTTTTCTGCATCAGAATTGCTATTAATTGGTTGCCTCCTCGCTCGTCAAAAATTGCTGATTCAAAGAAAAGTCTTTTTCTGCTTGGAACATGATAAAAGAATCATTTGGATAACAATCCAATATTTCATGACTCAAATTTAAAAAAAAAAAAAAAAATCTGGCTGTTAAAATAATTTGCTAATTCTGGGTTTGTAAAAAGGTAAATCGGGGTTTTGCCTTCATTTTAGTTGGGAGAAAAGAAAATTCGCTAAATTACAAAATTTGTTAAACAGAGGTTCCTTAAACCAGGGTCCAACTGTATTACTAACATTTTTTTCACTAGAATGTTCAGAATAACATGCAGAATAAGAAAAAAATGTATTTGTAAATATACCTCAGAACCAGGGGTGGCATTTCAGCATTTCATTTGGGGGGTCAAGTTTTTTAAATATGTACTACCACAGTACGGTACCAAGCACACCTTAGCTAACAGGAAGTGGTCATAAAATCGGTTTAATATGAATAAAAATTAGTGTTTAGAAATAATTAAAATTTTGATTCACTTTCTAATAAGTTATACAAAACATCTCAATATTAAAGTTTTTAAATACCTTTTGGAAAAGTTTTAATGCGTGATTTTTGGAATTCGGAAGAGCAGGGAATCGTGTTACTAATCCATCAGTCCCCAGTGTCGTGCTGTTTTGCCAGTACAGCTAAATATAAAAGATGGTGGAAAAGCTCATGCCCTTTAGCATATATGACTTTGTTTGAATATTTTGTCCATTGTGCTTCGAAAATCATTCTCTAACCTCCTGAGACATAAAAAAATCTTTCTCTACTAGCTGAGATAATTGATAACAAAGTGATGTATGAAAACACTTTTTTTATATCTTGCTCTTAAAAATCACCCAGGCAACTTCAAAAATTGTGAGGGGCTTAATTTTTCATCACTGAATAATCTAGTCTCGTGAGCGCTCTCAGCTTCAATGGGATGTCATCTGCCTCCAGCTCTGTTATTCACTATTCCAGACTGATGAGTTCATAACAGGGACGAAACTGCAGTCGCTGGATGTGATAACCGGTCTGTCGGTATATTGCTTGTAATTTTTCTTGTCTCGTGCTAAAAATTTTACTAATAATGAAACATTTTATTTTTTGTTTCAAAAATGCAATCTAGATAATATAGAGCCAACCATACAGAAAAATAATTATCATAAAATCTTGTGTTAATTTCATTCGAAACTGAATCTATTACTTCATACAAAATTTAAAAAATCAATGTTTAACTTCACATCATCATTTGGATTTTTGTCTTTTTTTTGAAAAGTTTCATGCTTGATTGAAACATACATCTATGTAAAATCTATTTGCAGTTTCAATTGTAGATTGAACTATAGTAGTATGGTGCACAGATCAGTTGTAGATTGAATTGTGGTTTAAATAGTCCAAAAATTAAGGGTAGCGGATTTATTTTTCAAGGACATTCCTCAGTCCAAACAAATCGAATAAAAATTCAAACGAAGTCGAACATGCTAAAAGGCATGAGCTTTTTCACCATTGAAAGAATCGTTTTGTAATAATTCTTCCAGTCGTTAAATCACTGCTTTAAAGTTCTAGGTAAATGTTTTTTTAAATTCAATAATCACATGTATTTTTAAGAAGCTTCTTTGAAAGCATATGATGCATTGAGCAGCTGAAACGTTTTTCTAGCAGAAGAAAGTGGTGAACACTCATTAAATAAATATACATCTAAAAAATGAGCGTAAAGTGAATGTAAAATATCAAGGAATTTTCTTGTGAAAATCATGCAGCCCCACCACTTTGCACGAGCCTCTCATATTGGGCATACCATCGTTACACTGGGCACACAAGTATGAAATATTTAGCCTATATGAGAAAATGTCTTCTTTAGTTAAATTCAAACATGGTTCTCTACCAGTTTTCTATGTTTTGAAAAGGCCGGGAAATACTTCATGAATTCCTAAGTCATTATCCAAATAACGAAAAACACTTTTTATACTTTGGGAATGTGTCGAGTTTCATCAAATAGTTACTGAGAACCAGCGAGATTTCTTTTTAATAAACATTGATTTCCGACTTACATAAATTAAATTCACCCATCTTCTATCATTCTGCACAAAAAAATTGGGGGGGGGGGAAGCGTCCCCTCTTGACCCCCCTATTTGCCACCCCTGCTCAGAACAGTAGAGGGACGAAGCCCCATAGTTTTGAAAGTGAAGGGACATTTGCCCCCTTGTACAAGCTGCCTATGTTCAAAAAAAATGTTATTTAACTGTTTCCCAATTTTTAATTAGACCTTTCCTTAAACATTTCCCTTCCACTACTATTTTGCAATTGAAACTGTTTAAAATTATCTTTTTTCCCAAATTATTTGCAATGCAGTTATATTTATGTTTTAATAACTTACATTATATTGTAGCTTTCAAGATTAAAATTAATTTTTACATACTATTATGTCATCATTAAAAAAAAAAAAAAAATAAGTATTGTTAAAAATGAAACCAGAATTTGCAGGTACAATGACATATCCGATATTTATTTTCAAATTGTCATGATATCCAATATTTTGGATTTGTTATTAAAAAATTTTTTTTGCACTATGACATTTTCTCATTAATGCTATTATTATGATTATTAAAAATTACTATTTTTCCCTGAAAATTATTAGTGAATTTCATTAACAACTTTTAAAATCTTGTTATAGATATGGGACTTGGGAGAAGATAAGCAATGGAAGTGTACAGCTTCATGGAAAGTAAGTAATACTTATATGTAATGCAACAATAATTTATTTTTTCATTTTTTTTTTCATTCACTGTTCCAAATATTGTAATTTAATTTTTTTTTAGACTCACAGTGGATCTGTATGGAAAGTAACCTGGTCTCATCCAGAATTTGGACAAGTTATTGCAACGTGTTCTTTTGATAGAACTGTTGCTGTGTGGGAAGAGTTAGGTAAAAAAATAATATTTACTACATATTAACATTTTGCTAATGTTGGACGTGTCTAGCAGGGCTCAAAAATTATATTTCCCTGACATGCCTGGGACATGTAAAAATTCTGATAGGGCATGAATCTTTTACCCTTACTTTCCCGTCTGGCAGGGCCGGATTTGGAAGTGTGGAGGCCCCGGGGCAACGAAGGAGCGGAGGCCCCTAATTAGGATTCGAAAAGATCATAATATTTTCGAAAATATCCGATACTTTGATATATATCCGAATATTTTGATATATATGTAAATATCCGATATTTTCTATCAGCACTTTAATAGTAAATACATGCTGAAGTTACTGCTATTTATTTTTTTATATTATCATTATTATTATTTATAGGGGAGAAAAAATGTAAAATTTGCTGACCTGTGAAAGTTAGGATATTTTGTAAAACTTTTATTGTGGGGACCCCTTTGTTGTGGAGGCCCCGGGGCAGTAGCCCTGCCTGCCCTTCCCTTAAATCCGGCCCTGCCCTCTGGGCATGTCATTCTTTAAGGAAATATTGCTTAATTATTTCGTATTTTATTAAAAAATTACCACATCCCACCCTCTCAAAATTTGTTTCAAGCAGTACCGCTAAAATCATATTTGGACAAACATAAACTCATTAGGAATTGTCGGCAAAGTCAGTAAGTGATCTTCTTTAAGTTGAGTACAAAAAACAGGGCATGTAAAAATTTTAATCGGGCATGTAATTTTTAAACAAACATGCCCTGCAGAGCATGTACAATTTTTGAGATTTTTCTAGCCCTGTTGGCCAGCATCATTCCATTTTTGGAATTTAAATAATACATTGACTTTCTGTTGAACAATTTTCAAGGGTCCACAAAAATCGTCTTAAAGTAGAATGCATCCTTAAATAGAATGCTTCTAAAACTACAGTGGAGCATTCGGGACCATGAAAAGCCGTCTTTAAATAGAGAAAGTCTTTAAATAGAGCGTCGTTAAATATAGAGCCAATTGTATTAGTGTTATTAGTATCAAAGTGGTGCAATTAGCACTAGGTTGAAAGGTACAATGGTCAAAGCTAGCAAACCCTAAGACATTTTTGATGATACTTCAAAAATACCTTCCCGCTTAGTTATCCATGCCATAATTTAACTCTAAACTGCACCTAGTTCTTTTTTATGCATCTCTTATAATTGTAGCTGTCTATTAATAACTCAGTTGATATCCTGAGAGTAAGGAAATCTAAAAGAGACAAGCAAAACATGATTAGAAAGTTTAAATAGTAGGATAGAGAGAGATAAACAATGCCACTATGACATTGACATTATAGTGGTAACACTATCAAAATTCACCCCAGACCAAAAACAAGGCAGCATACTGCCATATAAAAGGGTACTTTATTGTAAAAATTTTGCTTTAAAAAAAGATTGTTTAAAAACTTTTTTGTATAGTATATGCATTCAAACCCAAGTATTTTATCAGTAGTAATTGTTTTTTAAATAAGCAAAAGCTTTTTAATGAAGTTTAGAATGAAAAATCATGTTTAAAGCTAAGAAAAATTTAGATTTATATTCAAATCAAATTTTTGTGGATAAGAAGGCAAGGTAGTTTACATTACAAATCCAGGCTTGCGTGACAAAAACATAAAAGAGTTTGTTTTTCTGATTTTGTTTTGACAAAACTTCCAATTAGCAGGGACACATAGAGAAATGGAAAAATGAGGGGCAACACCCATCTAATGTTAACATCTAAAAGAGCAAGGTGCTGTGAGTACCCTGCTAAAAAAGCCTGGGGGAAGCACTACATATATCTCTTATTAGTGACATTTCCAAAGAACAAAAATTACACTGTAAATATTTAAACAAATGCATTGTAAATGAACTTTTTCCCTCAACAGTTTATTTGTGTGAGCAAAATATGATTCCAAAAGTAGTTTTTATTTCAAAATTATAAATTGAAAATCATCAAAAAGATTAATTGCACTAAAGTGAAAAAAAATAACTGTCATATTTTTCAACTCTTCCAACAAAATGCTTAAGATTCTTTGAATTTTGTCTCTAAAAATCTTTTATTTAAAAAAGTAGGAAAATGATGTTTTCTTGAAGAACACAACAGACCATACTGAGCATTGTCTAGAGAAACAGCTCCATGAGAAATTGATACAATACATTTTCAGTTAATTTTCAAATGTTTGATGCTGAAATAAAATAAAATATAAGAAAATGATGATAAAAACTGAAGGAAAAAAGAAAATATATTGAGACTTGACAAAAACCTAAGCTTTTTCTTTTTCATAAGTTCCAATATGCTTCAAAATCTCTAGCAAGAAAATTACATGAAATCGGATTACAAGTTGTAATTGGAGTATTGAATACTTTTTAATATTTTCACTCATAGAATAGCATCTTTTGTCTGAAAGAAAATTTTCGTGTCTGAAGAAGTTTTTTCCAACGTCTAGCAATGTGATTGGTGTATATGTGAAACAAACCGACTCCCTTAATAGCAATTTTTCAATTTCAAAACTTATAGCTTGTCTTGTTAAGATGAGACATGTATTTCTTAGTGTTTGGGAATCATAATTCTTCTCCAAAATCTTGCCTTTCTTTATGATTATGCTGTGTTAGATTTTGTGAGTTTTTTTAAATATATATATAGATAACTGCAATATGAAGGGAAATAGTTTTAGTAAAGATTCAAAATTTTGTCTCAAAATGCCCCCCCCCCCAAAAAAAAAAAAAAAAAAAAAAACTTAAAATGTTAAGAGGAAAGAAACGCTAGCAGATATCATCAGAATTCACAATTTATTTTTAATTTTATTTATTAAAAAAATCAAAACCAGCTTGTAGTATTCTTCTCAGGTAATTAAGTTTCAAAATGTGCAATTTTCAGGTTATTAGTTTATTTTATTTTTTGAATATCAGATAAGAGTCTGAATTGATGTCTGTATGCCCACATTACTTGTTGAAATTTAATGTGAAATAGAACATTTTTGTTAAATGTAATTTAATAATTTCTTTTTAGGTCCTGAAGGATCTATTGGTGAAAAATCTCAATCACAATGGGTGAAAAAAATCAGCCTTGTTGATAGTCGAGCACCTGTTACTGATGTTAAATTTGCTCCGAAACATCTTGGTTTGCAACTTGCAACATGTTCTGCTGATGGTGTGTTACGAATATATGAAGCTCCAGATTTTATGAATTTGTCCCAGTGGATTTTAAATCATGAAGTTCCGTGTAAACACCCTAGCAGTTGCTTGTCTTGGAATTTAAGCAGGTTACCAAATTAATTTTCTTATAAATTTATTCAGTGAAATTTGTTATTTAATAATTTCTCTTATTACTTTCTGAATGTTTTTTTTCTTTCATTTTGTGATACGTGTGCATGTATTTTGTCATGTTCAAGGTATTACCTATGTATGCTTTTGGGCATCTCATCAACCAATTTTCGATTATTTTAAATCTTTATGCAAATGCAACTAGGGGAAGAGGGGAGGACTTTGTTCAGAATTGTATTTATGTGCATTATCAATCTCAAAAATTCAAACTATAATATTAAAATCTTCTAGGAACAAAAAGTCAAGGAGATAATAACATTATTTTTAAAGTCTTAAGGACTGTCTTAGCAAACTATATACAGTAAAAACTCTCTAATGCGGACACTAACAGGACAAATTTTTTCGTTCGCAATAGAAAAGTGCCCCCAGGACAGTGGTTTAATAATGTTATTTTTCTTGGAATTGATTTAAAAATTGTCTGCATAAAAGGGGTGTCTGCATTTGAGGAGTGTCTGTTAGGAGGGGTTTTACTGAACTCAATCACTTCATTCAAAGCATGAATATTAAACATGTTACAGAAAAACTCTAATTTTTATTCAGTTAATTTGCAAAAAGTACTGCATAGTGTTTTCTGCCTATTGGTTTTAACACTTTTGATGTCATTTGCTCAAACCTTGAGAGATTCACGACATTCTCATTAGATGTTTGCTGAATTTTGCTTCAGCTACTGATCTGTTTTATGTTATCTGTTTAGGGCTAGCACAATAGACCTCTGGTCACAGTGGTTCAGCTGAGCTCTCTTTTCTTTCATTTCATTAAAACATGTTCTTGAGGCTTGTGAAATAAATCAAGCGCAAATTCGGAATTTGAGTTTTATATTGTTTTATATTTATAATTGCAAAGTTATTGTAATCTGAAGCTACAAAAATAGAATTTTAAAATTTACTCAGACATTTGATTTTCTAAAAAATTCAAGATACAAGTGTAAATTTTTAGTTTGCTACAGCCTATGCAATAGGCTCAATTTTCTTAAAAGATATTTCTTTTCGCATAGGTATTCAAACATATCTTTGTATTTAAAGTGCTTGTAGTTATATTTTACTGTTGCAAGCTCACTTATAGCAGAGTTCCTATGGGTCAGGGAGAACCTGGAATTGTCAGGGAATTTTAATTTGATTAAAGAAGTTGGGGGATAGGAGGTATACCTCAAAACTCAAATTTTGAATTGGTAGCCAATGGCTACCAGATCCTCACAAAATGGTAGCCAAATCTCAAAAAATGATAGCCAAACTTTATTTTAATTTAAATTATTTAATTTGTTTTAATCCGTTTATTTATTTAGTATTTGTGCATATGTCATTGGCGTAGCAAAGAACGTTTCTTATAAAATAATAATTAAAAATAAATAAGTAAATAAAAAATATTAAAAATAAAATAAAATAAAATAAAAACGAGCTAAAAATAAAAAGGAAAAGAGGGTTGAGGAAAAATTTTGGAGGGGGGGGGGGAATTGAACTTGGGGGGAACGGGCACCCCTGCCCAGATATTATTTAACACATCTTTTGCAAACTATAATCTGCATTAATTTATCTTTAAGCGAAACACATCAGGATAAAAAAATAAATAAATAAGATTATTATTATTATTATTTTTTTTTTTTTTTCAGCTTTCAAAACTTCTAGAAACATCACAGCTTTCAACCAAAACACGAGTTAGTTCCTTGATAAAGAAAACAACAAAATACCAAAAACTTGAACAGAATGTAAAACCTAAACCATTTGCGATTCTACAAAAATATTTTTTTGTTTTTACAAATGCATGCAGAATTTTATAAAAATCGAAGCCAGAGTGTCAAAAAATGAATAAATAAAAGAAAGGTAAACAATATAAAACAAAACAAAAAAAAAAATAAAAAGTGAAATAAAAGATCCAGTAGAAGAAAAAAAGGGTTTCAGCCGTATTCTTTCCACCTTCTCTAGATGCAGGAATGCCATTTTTTTTTATTATTTATGTGTTTTATAACTACGATTGTACTTCTCTTTATTTATTTTGGAACACACATTTTCCTCTTCTAAATGGTGAAAATGGACAATCTACAACGTGGCGCCATTTTGAAAACGCGGGACGCCATTTTGAAAATTTACCGCGAAACTTAAAAATAACAACTTTTTTAAGGAGAAATAAAGTAAATAAACGGATATGTCCTCTCCTCCAGTATGTTTTTTATTTTAAAAAGAAAAAAAAAGGAAAAACTAACAATATGATTAAAACAAAAAATCAAAAATCTTGCAAAAAAGCTTTTTTTTTCAGCGATATGTAGTTTTTACCTTGTCTCGGTGCATTTTGACTCAAAGGCGCCATTTTTGTTCATTCATATGTAAACCAAGTGTACAAGATTAATTCTTTTTATTTTGGAAAGGACATTTTCGTCTTAACTGGTAAAATAAACAATAACAAAGTGACGCCATTTTGAAAACGCGTAGTTTAAAAATACCGCAAAACGAAGAAATAGCCATTTGTTAAGGAGAAATAAAGTTGAAAAATGAATTTAAGATCAAAAAAGCGTAATTTACTAAATTGGTGTATGAAATTTGTCTATTTTTACGATCGCGTGTAAAGAAAGCCGAGTTTTCGAAATAGCAAGTTTTGTAACGAATTTGCCATCGTGATTGCGATTTTTGTTTTCTATTCAGAACAAGAACACATAGCACAATTAGCCACAATTGGACAATACTCCCCCCTTCCCTCCTTCATCCCTGGATATCCGATAGACAAGCTTTTAGTGGACAAAAGAATTTGGGTAAAGGTCATATATCAAAACTATAGGTCAGGGAAGGTTGCATTGGCGAATGGTAGCCACATTGGCGACTGAAGTGAAAATAATGGTCGGCAAAATTTGAAAATTGGTCGCATTTGGCGACTGGCGACCGCGAGTTTTGAGCTTTAATAGGAGGGTATCATTGATTTTGTTAGAAACCTGGAGAATTGTGAAAACAGACCTGGGAAAAGATTATCTTTTACTAATGGTGCAGACTGGTGGTCGCCACTTCTCAATTTGCTACCAAAAATTTCTTTGCGGATCACCACAAGGGAGCGTTTTGTTTTCTACTCCTGGAAATGCTACTTTCTTTCTACTTATGAAACCAATCAAAAAGCTTGTGAAAATACTTTTGATAACTAGTACAGAATAAACACTTGTATTTTTATATATTTTTTTGTCTCGGTTGATGTCTCTGGAAATATCTGAAGTGTATCATTCAGTTGTGCAACTGACACACTACATAATAATTATTATTATAAAAATGTTCTCGCTTCTATCAAACTCTTTTTTTTTTTTTTTTTTGAAAAAGTCCTTGGAATTACTGAATATAGCTGAACATTAAAGCTAGCATAGTATAAAAATTTAAAATCCTGACAAAATCTAGTTTTTCAAAAAATGTACGGAGACAGTCATTCTGAAAATACATATAACTACTCGATGCATGAAGTCAAAGGAGAGCTGACTTTTAATTTTTTATCTACCTTGTAAAAAGCTATACCATATGTACTTTTACTTAATATATAGATTCATTTTTAGTTTAGTTAAAATGATAAAAATCGTAAGTACTCATACAAAAAACAGACAGGAATGCACAATAATTGAAAAGAATTCAATAACACATAACCTCTTAATGTCTTTGATAGCAATTCAGTGCAATAAAAATGTACTGATGGATTGTAAAACATGTAACTAAGACTTTAAATCAAAATTTTGAAATTTTCTGTAAAATGATTTGTTTGCAATTTTGTAATGAATCTTTAATAAATTTCTAATGGAAAGAAACAAATTATTTATATTTATTTGAACTTAATTTTGAAAATATATCTACTGAAATAGGTTAAATCCACCTATGATTGCTGTTGGAAGCGATGAATCAACTCAGGCAACTACAAGTGGAAAAGTTGTGATTTGTGAATATAATGAGAACAATAGACGATGGGCTCGAGTTGAAACTCTGCCAGTCACTGATCCAGTTTATGACATTGCTTTTGCACCAAATTTAGGGAGGTCTTATAATTTACTTGGTGTTGCTACAAAAAATTTGCAAATATTCATATTGCGTCCTACGAAGTAAGTGACAAATTTCATTTCTTTGTAATTTACCAAATAAGCCCCCAGTATAAGAAAATTGGATTGCTATTTAGTACCAATTTCTGAAAAACACTACCAGTCAGAGTTAATTATTACTTCATTGATTTTTTTTAAAAAGTCCTTTCTATTTTGTTGCTACTTCGTTCGTAATGTAAAAATGATCCTAAGTTCTCACATGGTTTTCCATTTTTCACAGATTAATCATATGTACAGTTAATTTTTTTCTTTTTTTACAAAAATTGATAGTTATACTTTATATTAATTCTTTATTATAAGTATTCATATGTAATACAGTCGGACCCTGATTTAACGAAAATCTATTTAACGAATTTCATGATTTAGTGAGTTTTTCTTTGTCCCCGACTAAAATGAAGGCAAAAACCCCGATTTACAGGGTATGTATGCTCCTTACAAACTCCTGCTTTTTAAGAAAAGAAAATAAGGGTCCTTAAAACTCTTGAATTTTGCTATTACCTCCTTACAAACTCCGTATTTTTTATTCTATATGACCCTAAAGTTTTTTTGCTGTTGCCAATCCGATACGAGTGATTAGTGATTACTTTATACTGAATGTTACCGGAATTCGCTATTTTTTCGTTTGTTAATACCGGAAATATGATTTTTTTGTTAGACTATTTTCTTTCCCTCATCCAAAAATTTTCCCAAATTTCTAACGAGTCTGTCGATAATTATTAATAATATAACATCTTGTAGGCTTTTTAAAGTACCATTCTAAAATCTTTTTTGCTTTAATAAATTCTTTTATTTGCTGTTTTTAGACTTTTGACACTTTCATTTTGATTAAAGCAATGTCTTTGCATCCAATATGAGAATCGAATTTTTCTGACTTTTGATGCTTATTATGCTTTTTTAGAGGGCAAATAAATGAATTTTTTTTAATTTCCTATAAAAATCGCAAAGTTATAGTTTTCAAGCCAAATTCTGTGTCCTTTATGAGAGTCAAAATGTTAAAATCTAAATTGCTGGTTTGATTTTTGCTGCAGTTATGTCTATTGTTATTAATAATACGTTTACTGTAGAGCTCTAAAATGCAATTCTAAAATAATTTACTAAATAAGTTCTTTTATGTGCCGTTCTTTATACTTTTAATGTGTTTACTTTGAAAATCGCAATGTCTGTGCATCTGCCATGGGTATAAGATTTTTTGCGTTTATGATGATTACTAGGCCTTGTGAAGAGGCAAAGAAATTAGGTTAATATGTATTTTTATTAAAATCATTAAATGTAAAAGTTTTTAATGAAAATCATGATCTTTAAGAGAGAGAGAGAGATCTTCTCAAATCAAATGTCAGAAAGATAAGTACGGAATCGCTGGCTGAAATTAATTTTTGTTTCAACTTCTTAAAGGGTACCATACCAAAGGGTAAACAGTGGTACCACTATTTCCTAGAATTATTATTTTCATACTTTTTAGGAGAAAAATTTTTAATTTGTCAGTTTTCTATGTTTATCAGCCTAGAGTCACACAAAAGTTTTGAAATGATCTACAAAATGTTGATCTATTTTGAAAATTAATATAATTTGTACAATATTTTTAAAAGTTTCCCTAATGTTTAAGTTGAATTTTCTGTATCTCAATCTCGTAACCTTATGTTTCTATGCCAAAATCAAGCACAAGCTTCACCGAAAATTGTTTGTTGCATTTGAAGTTTGCCCTTTTATATCCTGTAAATATGTCAATTATTTTTATAGTTGGAAGTTATTTTGGCCTCTGCTACTTTCAGTCGGCTTGTTATATAGTTCTTACTAGAGGATCCAACAGACATTGTTCTGTTCAAACTTTGTAAATTGAAAAGCTAAAAAATTTCAATAAGCTATCAAGTGTTTGAACCGTTTTGTTGAAAAAAATAAATTGAAAAAAAAAATGTTTTAAGCTGCTTGGTGTCAGAATGTGTATATTTATTACAACTTGATTTAACTAATGCCCACTGAGCAGTTATTTTATGAACTATTTTTTCTAACGTACTTGATGGTTTGTTCCTTCAGCCATACTCAAAGGATAAAAAACGTCCTCATGTTTTAAGTGTAAAAAACTAACTACCCATCTAGAACAAACAAAAAATCTCACTGCAACATAGCGAAAATCACTCATCCCCCCTCTCCCGATCTAAAATAAACATTCTTTAACTAAAATGACTAAAAATTCTTTAAAAACGAAAAACAATTCTTTGCAATTTGAAATATTTCGCCAAATACAATCAAGTACATTAACAGTAGCTTTAAAATGTAAACAAATGATCATGCAACTCTATTGTTTATAGCCAAAGTCGCCAAGCCACCATGTTACTAAGATAAATAAATACCTTTGTGCTGAACAGTAAAGTAAGACAAAACAACGTTAGAAGACAAAAGCCTAAAATCTTTTGTCGGATGTCTTTTCATCCATAAGCTCATTATTATTTTTTGCATTGAAAAAGGCGTTCCCTGTAACGCCGAAACACGTGTCTGCTGTAATTTGCAAATTTGTGCTTCTTCTAATGTTGTTTTGTCTTACTTCACCATGTTACTGTTTTCCTGCCGATCAGTGAGCAAAGCCAATTCCGACCGATTAGCGGTCCGATCTTTTGAACGAAAGCTTTTAAAACTTCATATATTGTCTAATTTGTTCTTTCCACCAAAGATAAAGATCTTCCATTGCACTGATCTTTTAAAATAAAATTTGTTTCGTCTATAAATTCCACCATCTTTTCCTTTAATAATGTACTGATTAGTTTGATAATCCTTAAAGTGTTCTTGCCATTAGGGCCAAAACTCAGATGGATTTGAGCCGAGAAAAAAATATTGCTAGTAACGGTACTTTCTGTTCTTTAGGACAAACTAAAGCACCGATCCGGTCACATGGTTCAACTACGACGACAGAACACACGTTTTGCATGAAATTTCCAGTACTTTACTTTAAAATGTATCTCGGGACCTAAAATGGTTGCTTTCAAGAAATGAAAGCTTCACTCTCTCTCTATGTTTTATCTATTCTCAACTGACATATCGCAGTAGGAAATTTCATTACAAAAAGCAGAACTGGCTTTCTTATTGTCTTTTGGCAATGGGTTAAATATTTATTTCAGTTCTCGCTCAACAATAGGTTAAAATATATATTAATCATTTGGGATATATAACCATCCAATGTTTAAATTTATTAATTAATTAACAAAAACGTTTCAGATTCGATCCATTGCGCTGCGAAACCATGCTTGCCACAACTTAATTGCACACAAAAAATTTGATCGAAATCGGTCCAGCCGTTTGAAAGCCTTATGGTGACAAACGTCCGCACAAAAGATTTTTATATATTAAGATTTTAGCAAATATTTTATTTTTTAAAGTCTTATTTTGGTTAGGAAATCGTTAGTACCTGTTTTTTGTTTTTGAGAAAATACTAATTTTCAATCATTATCACTTATTTTTTATTCATTTTCAAAATAAAACATTTCATGGTTACCCCCCCCCCCCCCCGTATTTGAATTTGATTCCAAGGTGGCTCAAGTCTAAGAAACAGTAAATGCATATTTTACTATACATTTAGTATGTTTGTGCATTCAATGTATTGTATGAAAGCAAAAATAAATAATATTAGAGTTGTACATATTTTTTCTGAAATACGTTTTAAAAATGCATCCTCAAACAAGAAACTAGTCCTTAAAAAGTAAAATGAACTCCTGCAAAACTCTTTAAAACTTCTTACTTTTAATTTTTAAAGTTGAGTATGAACCCTGATTTAGCAAATAGTAAACCCCGAATTAACCAATTATTTCAACAGCCGAAGAAATTTTTTTTTTTTTTTAATTTGAGTGAGGAAATTAAGAAAAAAAAAATGGCTTGTTTTCCAAATGTTACATATGTATTGTCCGAAGCAGAAAAAGACTTTTCTTGGAATCAGCAATTTCTAGTGGGCAAGAGGGTAACCGATAAAGAGTGATTCAGCTGCAGAAAGCGATAATGAAACTCCCTTTAAAACTTACTTTTTCAAATGCTTTACATTGCATACAAACTAAAAACATATCTCAAGCAGCCGGCTGCAAATGACACAGTATTTTCTTTCCATAAAGTCGAAAGATAATTAATTTGAGTCAAGCATCAAGGAAATTGTTAAACATCTATTACTCAAATGTTTAAAATTTCAAATTAACTTGTGTGTAATAAGTCGGGGAATGCTGAATAAAAAGTATGCACTTTCTAGTTATGGCTATTTTTGCGCTGTTGCTTATTAGGGCTTTAGATAAGGTAAGTGCAATTAAAAAAAATTTTTTCCTCCTAATATTACAAATTTCCCTGATTTAACCTAGAATAGTTTCGGTCCTGATGAATTCGTTAAATCGGGGTCCGACTGTCTGTGTAATGTTGCACGTAGTTCTCATATGCAAATAATTTTATTAAGAAAAAATCGTGGATAAACTAGATACAATTATTAAAAAGTGGCATCTAAGCTCAAAATATCACTCAACCTATGGGGCTTAACCAAATTTTTTCGTTTATGTATCAGCATTGATTTGATTTACACAAATTGTGAATATTATTAGATTTGGTGGGTACATTGTAATAAACAGTTGAGATAATTGTTCTTTGTTGTGCAATTATGCTTGTTTTGTTCATTTTTTCCAAATAATTCAATTTATATTTTCCGCACACCTTTGTAACATGCTACAAATGAAATTTATGATAATCATTTAAAACTAGTCCATATGCATTCTAATGCAAGTAAATTTACTTTTTGCTGTTCAATTTTGTTAAATATTTGTATTTGCGTGTTCAAATTCTTTTTTGTGATATTTTGTTATTAATTTTCATCTTCTATGATTTTAGAAATCAAAATACTCCAGGCATTCAAGATGTATCATCTAAGTATGAAATTAGACAAGCTGGACAGTTTGATAATCATAATTCTCAGGTCTTGAAATTTTTTCATTTTTTTTCCTTTATAACTTTTTTTCGTTATTCTTATTTATTTTCATTTATTAAATTTTAATTATTGCATTGCAAAATCTAAAATTAGAGCTGTAATAACCCCACTATAACGAGCTATCAACTGACCTAGTTGAGAGATCACTATAGCCGAGAGTTCGTTACATCCAATTTTTCAAAAAAGTCTGAATTCACTCAATTACTTCCATAATGGC
This sequence comes from Uloborus diversus, assembly GCF_026930045.1. Lineage (NCBI taxonomy): Eukaryota > Metazoa > Arthropoda > Arachnida > Araneae > Uloboridae > Uloborus > Uloborus diversus. Next base: position 54,660,319 of record NC_072732.1, read on the forward strand.
AGTGGCGCCGACTCCATGGGACCTGAGGGGGCCCGAGCCCCCTCAAAAAATTTTTTGAGGGGGCAGAGCCCCCTCAATAATTTAAGAAAATTATTAGTTATTTAATGCTTTAAAAACTCACAAATTTGTCTCAGTATTTTTTATTTTCCTTGTTTGAAGATAGTTAGTTACCTTGTAAAATACATTCAGTAATGGGTTACAACAAATAATTTTTACGGTAAAAATTAGGTTAACTGAAAACGAGTTGTGTGAATAATGATAGTGTAACGTTGCTGCGAGCGCTTAGAATTTGTCCCAAGTGTGTGAACCTGCGAATAGTCTGTTCGATCAACAATGGGGCAGAAGCGATTGAACAACTTGGCTGTTCTTCATAACCACCCAGATATTTTGGATGAATTGGATATTCGACCAGTCGTCAACGACTTCAAATTCAGTAAAATTCAGTAATCTAGTCAGGCGGTCGACATTTGCACCTTTCTAAAGACAACCCTAATATTGGTATTTAAAGCAGTTTTAAAAATCTCTGTAAAATAGATAATTAACTACATATAGAATGTTAGATTTAAAACTTCGAAATATTAGTACTATTTTATTACCGTATTACTATAGTACTGCATTAGTTATTTTCAAATACTTAAATATATTTAGAATATAAGACCCTATAAAAACCCGCTATTTACATACTATATTAACTTTATTAAACAAATTAACTGTGGGATATTATTTTTATTTAATGAACTCTGAGCCTTATTCAAAGCAAGTTTAAATTAGCTATTTCACTTATTAATCAAAGTGCGACAGCAATATCTTATGCTTTATTTTTTAAATGATAGTTTTTAAGATTTATTTAAATATAATTTCAATCTTTTTAGATATATATTCACTATTCTGTAATAGACTAAAAACAAAATTATTATAGTATAAATTAAATTAACTTTTTACAAAAATACCGTACATGTGGCTTTTTTTTTCGTTTTTCAAAGCCGAAACATGTGTTGAGTTAGCGAGAGTAGAGTTTTCGGGATTCTAATGTTGATAATATATTACTGTAAAATGCTTAAAAAACTGTAAAACTTACTTTTTCCATCTCCAATTTAAAAAATTTCCCGGGGTTAAACCCGTGGTATGCCCCCCACTCTCCCAATATTTTTTGTATTTGGGCGCACTGGGAGTGCCCTTCCATGCAAGTCAAGTGCCCTACCTTATATCAATGCCTAGCCACGGAACAGCACGATTTCTCCCAAAATAGAACTGTAAAAATGTCCCACAGTGAAGACAAGTGACATGATCTAATTGAACCAGAAAATTTGTATACAAATTCTTAGATTGACTTTGAAAACGCCATGCCGCATATTGTTTGTCTATATAAATCATATACACCAGAAAATATGTAAATTGGCATTTTCAAGGTTCAAAAAATCTGAACTGTTTTTTTTTTTTGGAAAAGGGGGGGAGGGGGGACGCCGTGGGATTACATAACCCATGGATCACCGGCGACGTCTAGCCCCCTCAATAATTTTTGCAAGTCGGCGCCCCTGCATAATGGACATCCTAATTACACAATGTTTCATTAGTACTTTGGACAATAAAGTGAAATGTATTAATTATATTTTATATTATACTCAATAATAAGCTAACTATAAAAATTTAAATTTTTTAGAAAAAAAATGAATCCACCTTTTGAGTCAGGGACGCTTACGAATGATAGGATATCTTTCTTACTTTTTATACCAGATGATGAAAAGCTTGAAATTTTGGCTCACTATAGCCTATTTTCTAGCATTTGGGAATCGTTACAAGCGTTTGAAATTGCATTTACAACACAGGACTTTAGTTTGGACCATTTTAAAAGTTCGCTGCAACTGGGGGATCGCTATATCCTGGGTTCACTACAGCGGGGTTCAACTGTATTTCTACTGTAATTAATAACTTGTTTTTTTTTTTCTTAAATTAATTTATTGAATTATTCTTAGATTGATTAAAATTGATTTTTTTCTTAAATTGATTATTAATTCAGAAGTTAGGATGCATCATTCCCTTTCCAAATGTCATATTATATTAATTCATAATACCATGTAACTACTTCAAAGTCTACTTCAAGGGACTACATTTTTTCTGTTGTAACACAGATTTTTGTTGTAATGGAAGTTAAACAATGTAATGGAAACTAAATTGAGACTGAAAACTTATTTCATTGGAATGAATTTTTCAGTGTATTGATGTTTATCATAATGGGATTTCTTTGTATAAAATAACATTGTGCGTCAAAAAAAACCCTTCAAAATCCTTCTGACATAATACCTGCTGATTCTTATGTAAAATGACTCCCTGAATCCAAATATGACCACACTTTTCCCCCCTGCATGTACCACTTTTTACAATAACATTTCCTTTTCGCTATTTGTGCTTGTTTAATGATGTTATTAGGTTTTTAAATAATTTTAATTATTTTTGTCTCTTAAATTTTGTCTGAAACATACCTTTTGTTACTGTCTACCTATGAGTTTTTTGTTTATTATTTGCAAATATATTCTCTTACTAATATTTTTATAGACTTGTACTAGTGATTTTTCCGCTAATTGGCATAATTTTGCAAAATTCAATCTTCATATTTGCAGAATTCTGCTTTCATGGCTATTATACTTATATTCAAAAGATTTAAGCATAGGAATATACAAAATTAACAAAAAAAAAAAAAAAAAACACACACACACACACACTTGTCAAGAATAACTTTACATATATTTTTTTTGAACATGTTGTATATTTTCCTACTTTAATAAATGAAAAGTAATACAGAAATTCAATAGCAGATGTTTAGAGACTGCTTCTCAATTTCAGAAATGCTGTAAAGTCACATAAGCCTACTTTTCCTCATACTAGCAAAAGAAGTTGTTTTCAATGTGCAATCTTTCTGCATCTTGCACAAGAATCTTATTTTTTTTCCTTTCAACAATTTTTTAACTTTGTTGCAAAGTATTTTTAAATAAAATTTCTTTAGTTTAATTTTTAGTACTGTCGGCCTCATTTAATCGGGTAACCAATGAATGAATACCCCGTTTATATGAATAAAACTTCCCGGAACCAAATATTTCCCCGTAGATGCAATGTTAAAGATCCCCACTTAGTCGAATAATTTCCCCAGATAATCGAATAATATCAATCAACTTTCGCAAATATTTTTGCTCAGAAAAATTTTGAATAAATTAGAAATAAATTAAGTAAGAACAATAACTGACTTAAAAATATAAAGTTTTTTGCTGACAACGGGGGGAAAAAAACAACATTCATATTCCTTCAAAATAATTCCACTATTCTATAAAATTTCTTTTTTTCTTTGTCATTAAAAAAATGATAGATAGCTCAGTTGATAATTAAATAGCATGAAGAAATATACACATTTTAGACAATGATAAATTGATAAATATTAAATGTTAGAAGAGGCGCAAAAGGAAGTCAGAAAAGTGTTTCCAAAATAACCTTGAACATATTTTTCAAAAATTAATGTGCTGTAAAAAGGTGCCAAAATAAAGATTTCATAACCCAAGTTGTGAGTTAAGTATTTTTATAATTTTCATACAGGCTTGTAATATAAGTATATAATGATTATTAAACTATTTTGCTGTTTATTTAAGTTATTTCAGAAAACTTTTTACTAATATTACTTCTTTATATATACTAGCTATTGATTTAGTGTTATTACCTTTTAAGACAAATGTTGTCAATTTAGGAAGTCAAGAAATATTTCCCCGCTTACTCAAATAATATTTCCTGAAACCGATGATATTCGATTAAGCGGGGCCGACATTTTAGAAATATAGATACACTATATCAGTGGTGAATTCTGAAAGTTTCCAGTAATGGCAATAAAAATAGTTGAGTTCTGAATCATTACCAATTGTATTTAAAAAAGGAATTTTTTTTTTCAAAGAAGCAGTACTGTTACGTTGTTCTGGTGCATTCTGCCCCTATATCTCCCCTGGTATATATCTCCCATAAGAAGCTAGTAAATGGTTTAAATAACCAGCGATAAAAATAAACCAAAAGGAAGCAGTACTTAATAAGAAATCTGATGATGAAAGACTGATATTCTTTTAAAACATTCATTTTTTCTTTTAAAAATATTTGTTTCTTTAGATTTGGAAAAATTATCAAATAAAAGCATTTTCTGCAACTTTCATTGCTTAGTTTACATTTTCAGAATTAAGCAAAAATGTTTCAATGTTTTTTTGTTTTTGAACAATCACATGTATGATATTCTTTTCACGTCAGCTAAGAAATGCTTTCTCATCGTCCTGCAAAAGGAACTCATTTAAGCGCTGAATGTTTCAACTTTCATCGATTGTAGTGAATTTCTATCAATGAAAACATTTTGTCACTCTGATCCAATGTTTTATAATTATAATCATTATTGTTGTTAAAGCAGTCAAAAGTGCCTAAAAGTGTGAATAAAATCAATTATGTTATTCATACAAGTTTATCAAGCTTTTGACACTGATGTTCGTTTTCATAATCTGCCAAGACTGAACGAGAAGTAAAATGTTCTGCTAAACTTTGCACTTAGAAAACAGAATTTTTCTTGCAAACGGAACTTACTTCATCAAAAATTGTAAACTGTGGTTTGTTCCCAGAACAGTGAAAAATAATTGTTTTAATGATAAGGTACTATTTATTTTATTAGTATATTTTTTTTCTGAAATGCTATTTATTTTAAGTTTTAGATAACATTTTTAAAATAATAACATTCATGGTGTAGAAATATTTAGTTAAGCAATAAGGGAAATAAAGAATAAATACCTTTGTGCTGAGAATTAAAAAGTCAGTAATCCAACGTTATTAAGCACAAAACTTGCAAATGATTGCAGACACGTGTTTCGGTGTTACAAGGAACACGTGTCTGCAATCATTTGCAAGTTTTGTGCTTAATAACGTTGGATTACTGACTCTTTAATAAAGGAAATATTTTAAAATTTGCAATTTACGGTTGGCTCTCTATTTAACGACTTTCAAGGGACCACAAAAAATTGTCCTTAAATAGAGTGCTTTTAAAACTACAGTGGAGCATCTGGGACCGGGAAAAGTCGTCTTTAAATAGAGAAAGTCGTTAAATAGAGCTTTGTTAAACAGAGAGCCAACTGTGCAGGTTACCAGTAAGTTTGAAATTTCGGCTTTTTATAGAATGCCTAGCATTGTATATTAAGTCTAAAAGTACCTGGCAACGATGAACCAATTGATATTTCAAGTATTTCTTAGGCATTCTGTAGAATGCCAAATGAGATACCAGAAAGTATAAAATACATCTCCGATCTTTTTCAATGTAACATGGCAAGGCACTTGATTTTTAACATGAGGGCCTCAATTTCCGAATTCGTCCATTATACTTGGTGATTTGTTCAAGAGCACCAAAATAAACAACTGTACTTGAATTTGTTGAGCAATAAGTTATGTTTTTTTACTACGTTTAAGCTATTTTTAGGCAATATATACTATGCCTAGGCATTCTATAGAATTCTGGATTTGAAACTTTGCTGAAAACGTATGTAATTGCCTTATCAGGAACTTTTTTCATACTTTGCCTGTACATCATTTATCATTCTACAGAATGCCCAGATATTACATACAATGCCTAGGGAAAGTGTAAAAATTATCATGTTTCACATTTTGCCAAAAAAGTCTGGTATTCTAGTATACAATGCTTTGTCTAGTTTATACAATTTGTTCTAGTATACACTTGGGAACATTGAAAATAGCGCCCCAAGAAAGAAGAAAGGTACAATCATGAAACTTTGCATATAAGAAGAGTGACATCTGATATGCAACTGATCCAAGTTTGGTGTCAATGTGTATGACCGTATACCCACAGTATTGGTGCAATTGGGAAAAAGGTGCTACATAAACCAGTGCATTATTTAAGATTTATAAATGTTATGATTACATCCCGATTGTTGGAGAACCTTAATGAGTGAAGGATGTCAGGTAGGCGAATTAGAAAACTTTTCTCACAGTTCATCGAGTTTGAGAGAGGTTTGATCATTGGCATGAAAATTGCGGGCTGTTCTACGAGCCGTGTTGCTCCCAGGTGATTCATTCGAAGTGTTCCATTAGAAACTGTTGGAGGCAGTGGACACAAAATGGTACTTATGTGCAAAAAACTTGGTCTGGAGTGACCAGGAAGACGACGAGCAGAGAGGATCGAAGGATAGATGGCAAGAGCGCTCGTGGATCCCACAGTGATGCGTTCCACCATACAAGCAGACATAGGGGTAGCAGTTGTTCCCCAAACCATTTCTAGGCGTCTAGCAGAAGTGAATATGCAGTCCAAGCGTCCTTTTCGTGTACTCCTTTTAACAGCAAAACATAGGCAACTCCGTCTACAATGGTGCAAAGCCAGAGTGATGTGGGATGTCATTGACTGGCAAAAGGTGGTGTTTAGTGATGAATCTTGGTTCGTTTTAGGGTCAGATGATAACCGCGCAAGGGTGTGGAGGCGCCCTGGAGAAAGGTACCATTCCATCCATTCTATCGCACGACGTACTGCCCGCATCATGAGTATAATGGTCTAGGGGGCCATGGCCTATGATAGACGGTCCACTCTAGTTGTGGTACGTGGAACCTTAACGGATCAGCGTTATGTTAATGAAATTCTGCAAACACATGTAGGACCGTTCCTAAATGGTCTCCCAGGGGCAATTTTTCAGCAAGGTAGCTCAGCCGCATACAGCTAGAGTTGCTCCAGACTTCTTAGGTCCTTTTGAGACTCTTCCATGGCCAGCCCGCTCTCCCGACTTGTACCCTATAGAGCATTCATGGGATCAACTGAAACGCCAGATGCCACCGTGCTTTTCTGTGCAAGATTTGGAAGTGGCTGCTCAAAATTTGTGGGTCCATCTATCTCAAGACAACATCAGACGTTTAATTAGCTCAATGCCGGACCGTATTGCGGCTTGTATTGCAGCAAAGGGGATCCAATGTGCTATTGAAGTGGCACTGTATTTATCTCATTTCTTACCCTGTATTTTTTTAATTGTCTAGATTTTGGGAATCAAGTGTATCTCTCACCTATATAATTCTGTATATTAAATTTCATTTCAATCCAATGTTTCCTTCTTTGGGCGCTATTTTCAATGTTCCTGAGTGTATAATGCCGACATTCTGTAAAATGCCGGCATTTCAAACTTTGCTGGCAGCATATAAATAAATTCTTAAATGTATTAAAAGAAAATAATGTATTAAAAGCTTATACGTAACTGGTTTAATAATTTTGAAATACATTGCTTTTTGATTAAAATTCCAAGACCACTTTTCAGGTGTGGCGTGTGAGTTGGAATATAACAGGCACCATTCTTGCATCTTCTGGTGATGATGGCTGTGTTAGATTATGGAAAGGTATTGTAAACAAATCTTTTTGTGTCATTTCTTGTTTGATTTGAACTGTGTGTTAAGATTTTATTATTTTTGACTTCAACAATACCCCGACCATTTAACTTTTTTTTTTGCATGCTTTTGTTACTTTGATAATATTTTAATTTCTTTCCTTATTGCTTGTTTTTGTGATAATTCTGTGCAATCAATGATTGTGTATGATATGGAAAATGCCATCATCAGTTCCCCCTTTTTTTATTTAGTGTACTTAAAATATTATTTTTTCTCTTTGTAAATATTTTTTAGCAAATGCTTAACAGTTTATGTTCCTTTCCTTTTCTTTTAGCATCTTTAAATGACAAGTGGAAGTGTATTGCAACTCTTAAAGGAGATGGTACAACAGAATCTACTGATAAACAATTCAATAGTGAAACTAATGCTCCAAAACTCGATCCCGCGAATCTAAGGCACAATGCCAATTATTTAACTCAATTCTAAATCATTTTTCTTCAATGGAAATTTTAATTTGCATTTTGCTACTTTTTGAAATTTGTCAATCATGGATGAAATTCAATATTCTTTTCTTTTGAAAAACTATTCATTTCTGTACTGAGTTTGTATAAATAAAATATTTAATTTCTTTTTGAACAAAGTGGCTTTTTGGAATTTTTTTGTGTAACTATCTAGACTATTTTAATCATAGTCTTCTTAACTAGATACCTACTAAAATGCTGCAAAGCACTTTACAGGTTGGGCAGCAAGCTTTCCCTGCTGACAATGAAAGTGTTGTTAGAGGGCATTACATACTTGCAATTCAAGACCGGGATTTTAACTACAACCAAATCTCGATAACTCAAAATCCCAAGGCACCAAGTAAAGCCTTCAAGTTATTGGTAGCTTGAGTTAGGGGAAGTTCCTTCACAGCCTTCTTGAGTTTAGGACCCAATGAAAACTTCAAAATAAAGGAATGTTCGAGTTATAATGCTTCAAATTGTGCAGTGTTGACTGTAGTAAACTTTAAAAAAATGATTAAAAAGGCTCGAGAATGTTTTATTTTAATTTTGTAATTTTTTAGTTATATATACATTACACAATTTATAATTACACAATTTTTAAATACTTCCTGTTTCATATACACTATGAAGTAAAAAAATTTAAATGTTTTTTTTTAAAACTATTTTTTGTCACTGTAAGAACTACTTAGTTGAGCATCAAATTAAACCTTTTACTTTTAAGAAAGTTGTTCTCCTAATTATGTGTATTTTAAAAGAATGTTCTTGTTGCATAAAGAAACAGGACTTTCATTTAAGTACCTATTTTATTTAACTATTGTAGTCTGTGGAATGAAATTCTGTTCAACTGGTTCAAATTGCAACATTTTTTATATGGTGCTTAAGAGACTTTTCAGGGATTAAAAAATGAGACTAGTTTATGTAATCTTTAAATGTCTGTTAATGTAAGTCAAGGTTCTCCAATCTTTTTTGCTCCAAGGCCACATTTTAAATTTTTAGAGGTAAGGCGGACAATCCAGCAATATTTCAATCCAGATAGTTAAGTTAACACTAGCTACCATCCCCTACGATTTTTTTTAAATTAGCGCCCAGTGGTATGACTGCAGACAGGATTCAAGCCAAGGCACAACAAGTTGGTGGTTTTTAGATGCCCCTTTTCCCCCCAGTGCCAGTTTTTGAGGCCTGGCAGTAACTTAATGCTGCCACTTTTACCCATCCTGCTTCAATTTCTTTTACTAAAGTTTATTTTATAAAAGAGAAATGAGTGCATAAATAAAACAGTGTTTGACACTGAGATATTATTTATGTGCAATTTAACTTTGAAGAAAAGATCGGTCCCAAAAGTTATTAAGCCCTTAAACTTTTTATGCTGTCTGCATAAGACAAAAGATAGATATGAAGAGATCGAGCCATATAATATGGAAATATTTCCGAAGTGAAGTCTTAAAAACAGTTTTAGTCAATTTTTTGTGGTGTTACATATGGTCGGGAGACTGGTTTCAGAGCCAACGTCAGGAAAAATTTTCAAAACTCAAGTTTGCATTGTTTTACTTTAAAGTTTGCATTTTCAGGTAAATTTCATCAAATTGAGGGAAAGAGATTGTTATTCTCTCCCTCAAATTATTTTTCAAAAATGAAGTCAATTTTTGGTTATGGTTATCTTTGGTAAAGTCAAAGATTTTCCCTCCTTACAAATTAGTTTTGAAAACTCAATTTTAGATTATCTTTGGTGATATGTGATGCTAAGGAAATGAGGAATGCTCAGAGCCTCCCTTCAAAACCCTTTTGGGAATGAAGTCCTGGAAACACATTTCAGGATATCTTTGATGGTGTTAAAAGAATGGTCAGAATAAATACGCCAGAATTTTTTGATATTGTGTACCCTACTTCCACAGTCATCATAGACGTCTGTTTTATTTCCATTTTATTTATTCTTTATCTTAGAGGTTTTTCTTTCCTTTCAAGTCATTAAAGTCAGTCAGCCTTCCAGAGCCTGATTGACCATAACAGTCAAGTCGAAACTATAAATTATATATAATATCCAGGAAACAGTGCTTGAAGTTCATTAACAGAGACTTGGAAAGCTATGCTTGTAAAAACAAACCTCTGGTATTAGTTGATAAGGATTGGAGACCTCCTGCTTTACTTCTAAATACATTAACGGCTGAATTTAAAAAGTTGCTATTTCTGGTGAAGGCTGATAGAAAAGCAGCCTTGGTGTACCGAGATGAGATTAATACAGTCATTTAAAATTCATTTAAAAACAATAAACTCCCAATGATCCGCGGAGTAGGGTGGCACGGTGTGAATACTTCGAATAATAGGTAGAAAACAATACTACAGTGCCCACCGTAAATTCGCTCTGAGGACATACGATTTTATAAAGCAACTGATTTTATAAACCGGCATTTCTGCAGTTGAAAAATTAATTTTAAAGCTTGAATGCTCAAAAAAAAAACGAGCTGATGTGTGCATCACATGACTTCCTTTTACTTCAATTTAATGTCATTTTCCCGTTGCTGGCAATTTTAATGGGATTCAATAGTTTACTCTCTAAATATCACCAACAGTGGCCAAATTGAAATCAGATTAAAAAAAAAAGCCAAATTTGTAAAAAAAATACTGGCGATATATCGGCAAGTGTCTGCCAAATTGTAACACCACTTGAGTTTACATCGAAATTAACAATGATTTGTGCACAACTAGACCTCACTAGGAGTCTACGGACCAAATTTCAACTTTCTAGGACATACCGTTTTTGAGCTATGCGATATATATGCACACATACGCACATACATATGTACATACGGACGTCACGAGAAAAGTCGTTGTAATTAACTGGGGGGGGGGGGGGGCGTCAAGATGGATATTTGGGGTGTCTGTAGGTTCCTAGCATATACCCACGTGTGGTCAAGTCGCAAAAAATACTCAACATTCATTCCGGGGTGAGTAAAATGGAAATTAAGGTCGATTTTTGAGTGAATTTTTTTCGCGAATTCATGACTTCCTTTTTTGTAAAAGGAAGTAAAAATGATAAATAAATAAATAATGCATATAAAAAATAAAATAAAGGAAGCACTTTATTAAAATTTATTTTAAGTGTTTCAAAATATAGTTCACATTTTATCAAACAAAAAGTACATTTTTAAAATTTACATAAAGGTCTTTAACTATTGCTGTGTGATGAACAGAATTTGAAATAAAGATTCGACATTGTTTGAATGTTTATAACATTTTTTGTAAATTTCAACATTACGTACTCCCTCTTAACTCAGAAAAGCACTGTATGACCACCAAGCGTTTTTCTAACATCTACTAGAAAGAAAAAAAAAACTGCCATTTTCTCATCTTCCAAGATGGATTCCTCTACTTTTTGTATGACATAACTTTGGAATTTATTATGTCTGCAACTATTTGTAACGCATGTCTTTTTCAACTTCTAACAAATAATCTCCCTAAGCTTGATTTTAAAGAACGACGATAATGATTTTATTAAAGGATTGTTTTGGTATTGTAATGATTCTGTTCTTCCATATTTAATCTTTAAAAGCGGCGATTTTATTATCCAGTAATTTTATTAGTGTTGGTTACTATACTGTATACCTAAAAAATATGAATAACACTCACACATTCATTTAAATTATAGCTAGAAACACTGCTATCTTGCTTCTACTTACATTGAATGTAAAAAATATACACAGGGTGTCTACTCACCTGGAAATGTCAGGGACATTTTTTGCACTGGAAATGTCAGGGAAATTTACTTTTGGTACGCAGAAAACCTGGGTTTAAAAAAAAAAAAATTATATATATTGCATTCAGTTTCTAAATATTTGCTTTCCTGTTTTATATTTTACTAGCTGCGTTTCCCGGGCTTTGCCCGGACCACCTTGAAAATTAAAATTGCCAAGTGACGTATATTCAACAATCAGGTGTAAAAAATATATAAAAAAAACATCATGGTTTCCATTCCAAACAATGACGACAGATATTAAAATAAATTTAAGAAATGAAATCCAGAAAGATGGATTTAAAATGCGTAACCATGGAAACACAAAATAAAATAAGTTTAAGGAATTAAAATGCAAAAGAAAATGGTTCACAATTTGAATGGAATTGAGATTTCTTAAACTTGATTTAAAAAGGCTTGTAACTTTTTTTCCGTTCGAGATAAAAGCTTATTTTTTTGACCATAAGTCGAGTTAGGTCTGGAGTAAAAAAGGTTGCTTTTTCCAATGGCGTCAAAAAGAAAGCTGTGGGACCATTCCTTCACTTTTTATTGATTCATTTAATGAAGAAAGTAAGCCTAAAAAAGTTCGAGCTAAAACCGCAAATAACTCCCGCCGTAATTAAGTTAGAACATTAAAAAATTTGCGTAGAATGCGGAAAATTCTTCTGTAATATTTATATGTGCAGGTAATTTTTCACACCCATATTTGGGAATTTATGTGAAAATTGAGCCTAAATTGGAATGAAAAAAAGAACTACTAGTCAATTTTTTTTCGAACCGGTCTGCAAACCTTTCCGGTGCTGAAAGAAAGATACTGTGAAAATTTCAGCGAAATCGGCCGGGTAGTTCTCGAGTTTTGTGCGTTCAAACACACAGACGCTTTTTGGGGACTTCATTTTATACTATGTAGAGATTAAACTAAATTTGGTCAGAAATTCATGGGGCAACTTGAAATTACTAAAAGAAGATATTTCTTTCCTTAAACCAATTCTTCAGCAGCCCTTTTTGTTTACTAGTAGTTCTCTCACACCACACAATCTCCCCTGAGGCTGCGATCCTACCAAAGTTGAATGGTTCATACCCATCCTCCTACAAACAATAACTTTCTTTCTTCAAACCAGTTCTCCAACTCACCTTAAGTTCTCTAGTTTTGCAAATTTCAGTTTCCCTTGGGATTTGAGAAGTTAACATCCCCTAACAATGATAGTTAGGTTGCTTTTGCAACTACCAATGAAAAACTGTTTAGTTTTCCCATACCACCATACCAGTTATAGACAGGCGGCAAATAAGGGGGGCAAGAGGGGGAGGTTGCACCCCCAAAATTTTTCTGTGGAATGATAAAAAATGGCGAAATGCTATTGACGTAACTCGCAAATCAATGATCATATGCAAAAAGAATTAAAAAAATAAAATAAAATAGTCCACTGCTACTGATTCTCAATAATATTTGATGAAACTTAAAACATTTACACATACCAGGAAGCCTTGTTTGCTATTTGGTTGATAATTAATACATTCATAATTCATTTGCAATCCTTTTCATGACAAAAAAAAAAAAAAAAAAAAAAAAAACCACAATGGAGATTTACGGTTTGTTTCAACTAAAGAAGTAATCTCCTCCTATAGGCTAAATATTTCATACTTGTGTGATCAGTGTTATTTTATGATGATAGTACATTCAATGTGAAAGAATCGTACAGTGGTGTGACTTTCACGTTATATACTTTCAAGGAAACTTGATCGGAAAAACACGTTACTTGGGAAAAATTTCACGCCTAAACGAATATTTTTTCTGGGTGTCTTTAACTCCTTTGAGTGGCAGAAGATGGTTTTCAAGAGTTAAAGCTATCATTCAACCCTAAAGAGCTGCTTGTTTATTTGGAACTAGTGGTACCCGCACGGCTTTGCCCGTAATAGAAAATTAAAAGGTCTTTTGGTTCGCCTGTATATTTACAAACAATGTATGGTAAATTTTCTCACCAATTGGCTCGTGCCCATGTTATGGTTCCACGTTATGATAATTTCGTAATTTACTCGTCCATCTTATGATATTTTTGTTCTTAAAATTGGATTAGAAAAAGAACCACATCGAATTTTCGAAAAATCGCTTTGAGGTGCACACCCCCATGGTACAAACTAACTTTGTGGCAAATTTCATGAAAATCGGCCGAACGGTATATGCGCTATGCGCGTCACAGAGATCCTGACAGACAAAGGGACATTCAGCTTTACAGGGTTCATATGGGTCATGGAAATCCTGGAAAGTCATGGAAAAAAAAAACTAATTTCAGACCTGGAAAAGTCATGGAAAATTAATATTTTCATTAAAAGTCATGGAAATTTATTTAAAGTCATCGACAAATTTCTTGGGAAGTAAGAAATAACAATAGCTAAAAGAGCGCTAGAAATATCGAGTGATTTAGTAATATTGCATGTAAATTGAACGATCTCAAAAACAAATCCGAGTTCTGGAATCCAATTTCATCCGCTTCTGTAACAGCTGCTCGTCAATGTGATTTTATTGCTGAAGCATCACTAATTTTAAATTCACCATCATTTTCAGCACTTCTTGTATTTTATATTCTGTAGCAGTAGACATGCACGTTCTTGATTTTGCCACGCCCCCTCAAAAAGTGCAATTAAACTGCATTTGAGTGCGTTTCAACTACTTGAAAAAAATTCATTATTAATTTCATCAGAGTTTATCTCAATATGTTGAAGGCTTTAGAAATTGAAGACTTTAGTCAGGCAATAGAACATGGAAATAGGGGAATTATAATATTCTAAAATAGTGATGCCCAATATACAGCTCGCAAAACTGATCCTTGTGGCCAGCTGAAATATCTGGTGTAGAAAAATGAATTTACTGAAAAACGTGGCTTTACTTTAATGAACAAATATACGGTCAAGTTACATGGGTGATTTGTGCACTATTGACACCAAAAGGCAATGTTTTTATGAAGTGAGTTTATTATTGGAAACTTTGTAATAATGGCTCATTCAATTTTTGTCCCAGTATTACTATTTTGCCTTATTTATTAAATATTTATTAGACATTTAAACATCACAGTGTATTACATTTCACTATATTTTACTTTACTTGAATTTATATGCTAAAGACAAACAAGAATAATTTATTAGTTTCTGCAATGTGCACTGATATTTTTTGTAAGTGCTCCAATGAGGTAGTGGCATTCACGTAAAAGTTTTTCTAAATCCCATTTCCAAAAATTGGCAAGTCTGACATTAAATGGTGCTATTCTCTTCATGTAATAAGGTCATGAAAATTTTTATGAAGTCATGAAAAAGTCTTGGAAAAGTCATGGAATTTTTTTATCCAAATTGAGTATGAACCCTGGCTTTATTATTAGTAAAGATTATTGGAAAGCGACAATTTTAAAGCTAGAAAAACATGATGCCCTGCATTCATGACCTTGTTTGCATTTTTATTTGCTTTGTTTGCGTTGGTGGAGAGTTTTTAAAGAATGCTTTACTATATCAAAATATCTTCTTATCCGTTAACCTTATTTTATGAATTGTGTAAGGTTCGGCTAAATCTACAATTAAATTTTAATGAACACAGTTTTTTCGATATTAACTACGTAATAATTTTCTTATGGATGCCTGTTTCAGCCAAGCGCACTCTACTCAGCCACTCCAGACCCATTTAAAAAAAGTGACAAAAATCCACATGTTAAGAGTCATCAATTAATTAATTTAATTAATATTTTGTATAAAATAATAGATTCATTCAGTTTCTGATGAAATTAACACAAGATTTGATGATAAATATTTATCTCTGTTGGTCTGTGTTTGTTGGTGTTGTTGGCCAGGTTTAATATTATATGGATAGGCTATTGAAATGAGAAACAAAATGTTTCAATTGGAAGTAGGGAATGCAATACCGGAACAAAAATTCAATGCCGGTACTTG